>NC_057808.1:188401178-188494211 GCF_018294505.1 Triticum aestivum
AACATTTATGTGCTGTTTTTATTGCTCTACGTGATGCACGTTTGTTTGGTAACCTTGGGAAGTGCACCTTTTGCACCGACCGAGTATCTTTTCTTGGCTATGTTGTTACTCCACAGGGAATTGAAGTTGATAAAGCCAAGATTGAAGCTATTGAGAGTTGGCCGCAGCCCAAAACGGTCACACAAGTGCGGAGTTTTCTTGGACTCGCTGGTTTCTATAGGCGTTTTGTGAGAGATTTTAGCACCATTGCTGCACCTCTCAACGAGCTTACAAAGAAGGATGTGCCTTTTGTTTGGGGTACCGCACAGGAAGAAGCCTTCACGGTATTGAAAGATAAGTTGACACATGCTCCTTTACTCCAACTTCCTGATTTTAATAAGACTTTTGAGCTTGAATGTGATGCTAGTGGCATTGGATTAGGAGGTGTGTTATTACAAGATGGCAAACCTGTTGCATACTTTTCTAAAAAATTGAGTGGGCCTAGTCTGAATAATTCTACTTATGATAAAGAACTATATGCTCTTGTTCGGACTTTAGAAACATGGCAACATTATTTATGGCCCAAAGAATTTGTTATACATTCTGATCATGAATCTTTGAAACATATTAAAAGTCAAGCTAAACTGAATCGTAGACATGCTAAATGGGTTAAATTCATTGAAACTTTCCCTTATGTCATTAAACACAAGAAGGGTAAAGAAAATGTTATTGCTGATGCATTGTCTCGTCGCTATACTATGCTTTCACAACTTGACTTCAAAATATTTGGTTTGGAGACCATCAAAGATCAATATGTGCATGATGCTGATTTTAAAGATGTATTGCAGAATTGTAAAGAAGGAAGAACCTGGAACAAGTTTGTCGTTAATGATGGATTTGTGTTCCGTGCTAACAAGCTATGCATTCCAGCTAGCTCTCTTCGTCTTTTGTTGTTGCAGGAGGCGCATGGAGGAGGATTAATGGGACACTTTGGCGTGAAGAAGACGGAGGACGTACTTGCTACACATTTCTTTTGGCCAAAGATGAGACGGGATGTTGAGCGTTTTGTTGCTCGCTGCCCTACATGTCAAAAAGCTAAGTCACGACTCAATCCTCATGGTTTATATATGCCTTTGCCTGTACCTAGTGTTCCTTGGGAGGATATATCTATGGACTTTGTTTTAGGTTTACCTCGAACAAAGAAGGGGAGGGATAGCATATTTGTTGTCGTGGATAGATTCTCGAAAATGGCGCACTTTATACCATGTCATAAAAGCGATGATGCTGTTAATGTTGCTGATTTGTTCTTTCGTGAAATTATTCGCTTGCATGGTGTGCCAAATACTATTGTTTCAGATCGTGATACTAAATTTCTTAGCCACTTTTGGAGATGTTTATGGGCTAAGTTGGGGACTAAACTGCTTTTTAGTACTACTTGTCACCCCCAAACTGATGGACAAACTGAAGTAGTCAATAGAACATTGTCTACTATGCTTAGGGCTGTTTTGAAGAATAATAAGAAAATGTGGGAAGACTGCTTGCCTCATATTGAGTTTGCTTATAATCGTTCATTGCATTCTACTACTAAGATGTGCCCTTTTGAAATTGTGTATGGTTTCCTACCTCGTGCACCTATTGATTGCTGCCTCTTCCATCTTCGGAGAAGGTTAATTTTGATGCTAAACAACGTGCTGAATTGATCTTAAAAATGCATGAGTTAACTAAGGAAAACATTGAGCGTATGAATGCTAAATATAAACTTGCTGGAGATAAGGGTAGAAAACATGTTGTGTTTGCACCTGGAGATCTTGTTTGGTTACATTTGCGTAAGGATAGATTTCCTGATTTGCGCAAATCAAAGCTAATGCCACGTGCTGATGGTCCTTTTAAGGTGTTAGAGAAAATAAATGATAATGCATATAAACTTGAGCTGCCTGCAGATTTTGGGGTTAGTCCCACTTTTAATATTGCAGATTTGAAGCCTTATTTGGGTGAGGAAGATGAGCTTCCGTCGAGGACGACTTCATTTCAAGAAGGGGAGGATGATGAGGACATCAATACAATTATTACACCCACAGTCCCTGCTGCTATACATACTGGACCAATTACTAGAGCTCGCGCACGCCAATTAAATTACCAGGTACTTTCGTTTCTTGGTAATGATTCTAATGTTCATGAGAATATGATGCTGCCTAAATTGGATACATTTGTTTTGCTTACAAATGAAGGGCCTAGCTTTGAGAAGGATGAACATTGGAGCAAGAACAAGCATGGAGATGATGGCATGCGCAAGGGAACAAGAACGGAGTTACAAGTGATGATTTCAGGACGTTGAAGCCACCATAATGCGTGCATGAAGCCTTGGACGAAATATACAAGATGCTACTTCATAACTTTCGTCCAGAGGCTATTCTAGGTGCTGCGTCACCTTATTATTGGGCCAGGCCCATGTAATTTCGAAATACATAAGTATAGGCTGTTTTTAGAGTCCGTATGTGTGGGGAAACAAGAGATAGGGTTGGTTTCGGACCCCTTCCTCAAGGGCCACGAAGTTCCCCCCCCCTCTTCCTCCATATATACAGCCCTTAGGGTGTCGTTTAGACTTTGGGTTTTGTTTAGATTAAAAGTTCGCCATAGCTGCAACTTCGCGTACTTCGTTTGTGTTCAGCGACCAGACAAAGGCGTCACAGAACCCCACCTTGATCAATAAAGCTTTCATCTTATATTCGCAATATCCAGATTGCAATCTCAGTTTCTTGCCTGTTCTTCGTTTGCTCGCAGGAAACAGACCCTCGTGGTCAGGTTGATCGTGCTCCGGCGTGGTCGATAACCTCTCGGAGTTGGTTTAGCGATTGCTAAGGCGCGACGTCCTCGCACGTTCGTAGTCGGATCGTCAAAGTCGACTTCCATCAAAGCGATATTCATCATCTCATCGAAAGACGGGACACCTTTGCCTCTATCACTGCCGACAGCCATCGCTACCGCAGCACCGTCAAATTCTCAGCAGATGCATACACGACGCCGCACCAGAGGCGGTACTCTTTCATATCTGCTCAACTTATTTATCGCAGCAAGAAAATAGATCACCACTGCTTTACTCTGATTTCTTGTCCATCACTTACTTGCTAGTTGAGAGCAAACATTGGTTGTGAAGTTGCCTTTGTCCAGTTTGCACCTTCAGATCTGCCATGGCACGCTCAACACTATACTCCCAATGCTTATGGTTTTCGCCTTTTATATTCCACACTAGTTAAATCACAGTAGACTAAAATTCAAAATTGGGTCAGTCGATTTTTCAGAGCTCGCCGAAGTTTGCCGATGCGAACGAAGGGGCTCGGGTGGGGACTTTGGTTGTTGGGGGGCGGTGGTGGGGCCTCGCCGAATGAAGAAAACTTGACGCGGGTGGGGGCGGGGGGTGGGGGTGGGGGTGGCGGAGGAACACAGGCGGTGGGGGCCGATGGACCGGCCGGCGGCCCGTGCGATGTTCTGTATGGGAAGAATCAAAGACGAGGAAGAAGAAGGGTTAGGAGACGTAGGATCTTCATCCAACCGCCTGAAATGGTCGACTAACCCAAATGTAGACATGCCTTTATATTCAGTACCATCATCGTACCTGCTTAGCACTGCTCCTGAATCCATCAAGCTAAACAACGTGCCACTCATAATTCCAAACTTGTTGCTCAAGTACGAATCTGATATGATGCTGATATTACTAAAACAGATAACATTTAATTGGTCAGCTAATGTTCCTACCTTACTTTCGAAAAAGCACGCGCACCACATATAGAGAGACAACAGGGAGTTGCTTTCTTAATGCGCTCTGGTTCATCATGTGTGGGCACTGCGCAACGAACATTTTATTATCCAAAATCTGCTTGCTCTTCTTTAGCATGTTCCTCTTCCGTTCTTCTTTCATAAGTACTCTCTCCGTTCCTAAATACAAGTCTTTGTATAGATTCCACCATGGACTACATATGGAGCAAAATGAGTGAATCTACACTCTAAAATGTATCTGGATACATCTATATGTGATCCATAGTGGAAATCTCTAACAAGACTTATATTTTGGAACGGAGGGAGTATGATAGTAGTACAGTATGTTCCTTGTAGTGAATATGAGCAGGGACATTTGCAGTGTAGAGGTCTATACGGTCGGTTGGTATGGATACTTTGAACTCGTCAGGCCTCTTTGATTCGTAGGATTTTGTAAACATGGGAATAGGATTTGTAGTGGCCTGCCCACTTGAATCCTATAAGAATAGCAAGGAAATGCGGGGAGCTGTGTCGCCTTTGAGAGTTACACATGATACACCTTCAGTTGAAGAGAGCTGGTATCCGAAGGCTTTCTAGTCGTACCGGCAATACTAGCACATATATTCCAGCAAGTTCCACCTTACTGATTTTACTCTGATGCTTACGGTTTTCCCGTTATATCTACACTATGATCTGTGTAGCTGCTTTGTGTCGCACTAGCAGCAGTCCACTCTTGAAGCTAAACAGCGCAATGACTTACAAAATTGGCACCAAGGCATTGAGTGCCATTCTGGATGCAATGAAACTCTTACGCTCACCACCTGTTGATTCTTGTTCAGAATATGATCCTAATGACTATTCTAACCTCGAGGAGTCAAAGGCAGATGGCCTATCCTATTCACCCATCAAGGTGTCTGTTCTAGTTTGGCAAGGTTTTATTGATTGCGCGTATCTTGCATATGTTGTCTTGCATTTCTTCTACTTTGTTGCGCCGCCATTTGCTTAGTTTACTCATCATATATGTCGAGATGCCATGCCCATCCATTATCAATACATATTCCATCTGTCATCATACCATGTTTTTCCACTCAAATGTTGTTCTTGTGCATCAGACATCAAAAAGTATGAGGGTGATTGCCGAACCTGAAGGAGCACCAGCAAAGTCCTTGAAAAACGTGGTTGTGCCGGAGATATCAAACAGCACCCCACTTACATTGGCTGTACAACCAGTGACACAAAACGTAGGACCGACTCCAGCAGACTGTACCCATACTTCACTGGCCACACCACTAGCCGCACCACACAAGACCTGCACTCCAGCAAAAGGTATCCCGATTTCAGTTGCCATAGCACCAGCCGTACCACAGAAAAATCCCACTCTAGCAAAAAGTACAGCAAGTCCACCGGCCGAAGACCTATCCCAACTGCAGAGACGGCCAATTCCCGCAGATTGGAACCCCATTCCAGTTATTCCCAGTTTAAAAGACAATGCTTTCAATGTTGTTAGGGACTACGTGCATATATTCCCATCATGGGAAGATTATAGTGAAGACAAACACCATTTTCACATCTTCCTGTCCCACTTACGTGTAAGTGCTATTATTCATGGTGATTATTTTCCTGTTTTCTGCTGATTGAACACATCAATGATTTACATTACATTGTTGTAAGTAGGCGAAGGTCAATCTGGATAGTCATGACGAGCAAAGCTTGCTTGCGCTTTTCAAGGAAGCATTGCAGCAGTATCGGTGTTACCTGAGGAAATCACACTTTGATGGCAAGTCTATAAACGAATTTCTGGTGAAGTTTCCTGTGCTAAATTTAGAAGACATTGAATGGAAAAACCTTGTTATGCACTGGTCTCGTTCCGAGGATGAGGTACTGTCTATGATATCGAATGACAATTTGAACTTCTACTTTTCCGCATGTGCCTTACGGATCTTTTTTGCAGCAAATCTGCTTGAAAAAGAATTCCGGTTTGAAAAGAACGACAGGATATCGCAAATATGCTACCCGCTGCTTTGCTCTTGTTAGTACCTGTTGTCCTGTATCACTGTACTTGCATACATACCTGGTTCATTATGTGACAGCAGTATGCATGATAGCTTTCTTATCAATTGTTCGCTCCAAATTATCTGATCTATATGAATGGTTACATTAGTGTAGAATATATCCAATGCCAATGAATTTTTTTAGCTCTGCATTGTTCTTGTAAGTACCTGCTGTCCTTTATCAGTGTACTTATATTGACAGGTAGTTGTTCATGTACCATCACTCTGCAGCTTATTTTCCTTTGCCCTCCATTTTCTACACATAAGATCTATATTTACTCTTACCATAAGGTTGGATAACACCGATGGTACTGAAGAAGTTTAGCTCTGCATTGCTCTTGGTTGTACCTTTTGCCTGTATCGCTGTACTTACATTTATAGCTACTTGGTTATGTAGCATCACTCTTCATCTTATCTTAAATATTCTCCATTTTTTCTTATATTGTCACATCTATATTTACTCTTAACAAAATGTAGAATAAAGGCAATGCTTATGAAGAAGATTCTGTGGTAAACTTCTTGAATTGCCCCCCCCCCCATCAGCATGGACAAGGGCTTTATAGAGCCTGCCTTCACCAATAATGTAAGTTTGTCCTTCTCAAGCATTCAAACTTTGTTGTGTATATTTGGTTAGGCATGACTGCAACAGCTGTTTATTTTTGGTGTTTGCATCAAATTGCATGTTTAAAGTTTATTATGTACTCCAGTTCATAAACAAAAGTTTGTCCTTCTCAATTTAAGTTTTCAGTTGTACAACAAAGTTCCTTCTTCATACCATGTAAATTAAACTATACAGAGCAAGTGATCTTATTTTGCCAATCTGAAATGGGATAAATTGACAGCACACTAACCATTGATACTTATGAGTTCTTGATCTGTAATCCAGTGGTGTCGTGAAGCTGCCAACTCCTTCACAATGTCATTTCCTGCGATGTCTTGACCTGAACAATACCATATTGTGTTAATGCTATTTTAAACTGTGTCACTTTATTTGTCAGTAAGAAATGTGATGAATTGTCAGCACTGATACTTATATGTGCAAAATCGGTCATCTGTCTGCTTGTTTATCTTTCAGAGTGAGGAGGATATAAGTGTCAAACAAGTACAGTCTCACCGCTTGCTCAACTGCTTGCGCTGCAGCTCCCGAGCATGGCTCACCTTTCTTGAACTCTATTGAAGTGCTGTCGGTTTTGTATATTATTTTGTCGGCGTGTTTAGTTGCACTGGTGGCGATCTTTGATGCCCAGTGTATGTAATCTGTTGTCTGCTTGTGCTTTATTATCATAGTGGCGAACTTTGATGCCCAGTGGATGTAATATGCCATAATTTATTTATTGTATAGTCTAGGTTTTTTTCTTATTCACGATGCTGCAGTTATTTTACTGTATATATATCCTGTCTTCGCAGTAAACCGGCCAAACCGTAAAATTACGGTACATAATCGGGTCGTCATACAAATCGCCATGTATGATCCGCATCATGGGCCCCATCATCTTGGTCCGTTAACAGGCCTAAATGTAAACTGGCCCACTAGTAGATTCGGGCCTTTAATAGGCCGAGTAAACCGCCGGCCCTATTTTCCCAAGAAAACCCAATGGGACTTTAGGAGGCTGAAAAGTAGGTTGGGCCTGAAACGTGCCGAACAGCTCACGGGCCGGCAGCAGGCCGAAATAGACCTCGGCCCATGAATGTGCCAATCAAATCATGGGCTTATAACAGGCCAAAATTGTCTCGGTCCTTGTTTGGCCCAATCAGATTATCGGCTGCGAGCAGGCCACATGCAAACCGGGCCGTAGTTAGGCCCAACTATATGACGGGCTTTTAACAGGCCAAAATTAATATAGGGCCGAAATGTTAAACGGGCCCTTAACAGGCCGAAACTATCAGGCCGAATTACTAAATGGGCCTTTAGCAAATGGGGCCAAAAGCGTAGCGTCCAGTTGACGGGCTGAATCTGATATGGGCCATAATTTAGCCCAAAGCCTCTTAAAGGGCCGGACCAGATCTGGGCCGTAATTTGGCCCAGAACATGGTAGGCTTTTAACGGGCCGGATCTCATATGGGCCATTATTAGGCCCGGAACGTGGCAGGCCATTAATGGAACGGATCAAATATGGGCCGGCATTTGGCGCAAAACATGGCAGCCAGTTAATGGGCCGGCCTACTAGGGTCCTCAAAATCTTGTGGGCCTACAGCTGGGCTGGCCCATTAATGTCGGCGAAATCTCGTGGGCCTTTAGCTGGGCCGGCCCATTATGGTCCACAAAAATCTTGTGGGCCTTCACCTGGGTCGGCCCATTATGGCCCGCAAAAATCTTGTGGGCCTTTACCTGGGCCGGCCCATTATGGCCCGCAAAATCTTGTGGGCCTTTAGCTGGGCCTGCCCATTATGGTCCGCAAAATCTTGTGGGCCTTTAGTTGGGCCTGCCCATTTAAACTTTATGGGCCACTTTTGGGCCGGTCCACGTGTTAACATATCATAGGCGCATCTCGCCCATTGGATGAGTGACACCTGTGCCAACACGGAGCTAACACGTGTTTCCTCCAGCCAATGATGATTTTACACGTGGAAAATCCCCATTGGTCGGGGCTGTTAACGGGTTATCGGATCCAAAACCGGACCCGATAGCTTAACGGGGTTCCGTTACGGTCGATGCCACGTGTTGGTCACCCTTGACGAAAGCACTTCTGTGACGCGCGATTTATCGTCATGGAAGTGGACACTTCCGCGATGATAATTTTGGTAATGTCATGGAACACTTCTACGACAGGACAGGTATGACTATCTTGATTCTGTCATAAATTTGTCATGGATGTACATGCATGACAGAAAACGTGACCTACTATGACAAACACGTATCATCACGGAAGTCTATTTTTTTGTAGTGCCTTGTGTCGAATCAATAAATTTGGGTTGAATACTCTACCCTCGAAAACTGTTGCGATACCCTATACTTGTTGGTTATCAATGAGGCATCACCCCACTCGACATTGGTGGGCATAGATGGAATCTTGTGCACGTACACCACCAAGTCCTTGCTTCTGGTCATATGATTAGTGGGTCCACTATCGAGCAACCATGATCCCCCACCGGAAGCAAACACCTACAAGAGATCAATGCTTGGTTTTAGGTACCTGTCGTGGTTTTTGTCACGGCCGATGTCCTAGCGTAAGGACTTAGTCATGGAGCCATCGCGACGTAGTTAGCTTAAAGGGGTTAAAGCGAGACAAAGGACGCAAGGAGTTTATACTGGTGCGGCCCCTTACGGTGAAGGTAAAAGCCTAATCCAGTTGCGGTGGAATTGCTAGGGTTTCGATGACCAGGGAGCAAATACGCTTTGCCTGGCTCTCAATCTGTTATTTCTTGTCCCTAAACCGCCGCCGGGTCGTCCCTTTATATACACAGGTTGACGCCCAACGGTTCACAGAATCCCGGACGGCTCATAAACGTGTCCGGCTCGGTTTCTACCCTTTCCTGTCTTACAACACAAGTCATACACCATATGGCGGTTTACATCTACGGGCCTTAATCCGCCTTTGGGCCCTGGGCCTTCATGTTAGATCTCCTCCGTAAAGCGACATACTCCTTGTCTTCATGGACTTCAATATGAATAACTCATTATAGGTATAACCGGGACCCTTCTGGGCGGTTTATACTCATTAGTTATATCCCCAACATTAGGCCCCAAATTGATTTGAACATGTTCATGTCAATCTTCAATACTTAGGAACATTCCTCCTTCAGCACCTTCGCATAAACCTTGTAACCCGCCATGACGTCATCTTCCAAGATTATAGTAAACCGCCATGATGTCACCTGTTTATTAAAAACCGTATATACCTCACTTTTATTAATGAGCCTCCGAAAATCGAGGCGACAACTCTGTCACATATCCATTTTTTGGGCTCCTCGATTCTCGCGCCTGTCGCTTATCCCTTCGCCTTATAAATAGGGCCAGGGGTCCCTTTCATTTCACCCTCCGTGCCTCTTCACTTCGTCTCCTTCCTTGCGTCGACCTAGCGCTCGAGCTCGGCCGCCGCTACCAAGCTTCGTCTTCGACCTCAACTCCGGCCGCTGCATCACCCTAAGCTTACCAGAAATCGCGGCGCCTCTCCGCTGCCCCCGTGACATCGGTAAGTCCTCTTTCCTTCCACCCTAGATCTGTCATTAGGGTTTCGGTACCCATCAATGTTCGTCATTGCTCATCTCTGCGCAACAGTTCTTGATTTAAACTTTGATGTTTATCCTGTATAGAAATAGCCATGATCCTTCCTTTCAATTAATGCATCTCATTTAAGTAGAAAATCCCGTCTGGATCCTTCAACTATTCAAATGCCAGAACTTTTAACCTTGAATATTTTTCCATTTTCTGACACACGGTAGATCCAAATTTGTAATGCCAATTTGTGAAACCTGTTTTTCCATCACTTAGTTATTTCAGATATGTACCCTCCATACCAATGTAGGCGGTTTAATTTTTAGAAAATGATAACCCGTCAGGTACCATTAGCCCTCTCTTAAACCGCCGATTCGTCATTTTTGTAACCCTGCCAATGTCAGAATCCGGTTTAACATGTATATATGCCTCAACGTCTTCTCCCTCTGACCTTGCGACGCTTTATACTTGTCAGTCATGAATCTTAAACCGGCATTGATCTTTTTTCAGCTTTTCATTGAAATGGCCAAACAATTCTATGCTTGCAACTGGGTCCCCTCCCGGGTTACTGAAGAGCAACTAAACGGATGGGTCGCAACTGGCGCTTTAGCAAAAAAGGAAGTCATCCACTGGAGAGCACTCGGTCCAGAAAATCCTCCTGAGCCCAAGGATGGAGAAGTGATTGTGTTTGTTGATCATCTGGGACGAGGGTTTAGCCCTCCCGGATCAAAAAAAATTCATGATGTGCTTGCTAGCTTCCAACTCCGCCCTCAAGATATTGGACCTAACTCTGTGTCCAATATTTGTAACTTTCAAGTGTTTTGCGAAGCTTAT
This sequence comes from Triticum aestivum, assembly GCF_018294505.1. Classification (NCBI taxonomy): domain Eukaryota; kingdom Viridiplantae; phylum Streptophyta; class Magnoliopsida; order Poales; family Poaceae; genus Triticum; species Triticum aestivum. Next base: position 188,411,952 of record NC_057808.1, read on the forward strand.
CTGCAAGAAGAGCCCACTGTTGAACTGTTCAGGGACTTCTTCTATTTGAACCGCCGTACTGAATTTACAGATGGGCCCAATACTGAACTTGGCGGGGTTTCAATTCAGAAGAGAAAAGATGTCAGTTTCCCTCATGCCAAGCATCATAGTCACCCCAAAGGCTGGAATCAGACTTGGTTCTATTGCCGAGATACATCTCCAGCTGAAGAAAATCCTCTGTCGGGTTATCGTGCTCACCGGCTTACCAGTACTCCTTCGTTCCCCCAACAACTTAGCGCAAAGGAACGAGCCAAATATGCACCACAGCTTTCGAAACTCCGAGCCTTTATGGCCAATGGTTTAACAGGCGTCGACTTTGTCTGTTGCTGGGTTTCTTGGAGTATCTTGCCTTTAAGCCGTCGCCCCGGTTTAATGTGTGAGTACACAGGGGACTTAAAAGACCCTCAACGCCATATTGACATCCAGCTATCTGATGCTGAAGTTACTGAAGCTGTTAAGAATATGCTGGATGAACCGGTGGCCGAATGCAGTAAAACAGGGCTTAGTCCTTTCTGTGTTTCCAATAAACCGCCAGCTGTAAGAACTGCGTAACTCTTATTTTTAATCCGTCCCTTTAAACTATTCCCTTATAACTTTCGTCGATCATTGACAGGGTGATGATCCGTTCTGGAAGAAGAAGCCGCAGGATAAACCGGCAAAAAATCCTTGTGTCAAGACCAAGGTTACCAAGAAGCCTGCCAAAAAGAAAACCGCTGAGTCCTCCGAGTTAAACGTTGATGACGATCTGGATAACCCGGAATCAGAGGTAGAACTTGACTCTCTTGGCTCCTTTTTCATACACCTCATTGACAATGACTATTATCAGGATGACGCTGAAGCCGGCCATGCTGATGATGTAGAGGTAACTATTCTTTCCTCTGGTTCAGATCCTCTGCCAACACAGAAAACCCGTCAAGCAAACCGGAAAGTAAGATTTTCTCACCCCCTAACTCACTTGGACCCAAACTTTCTTTTGAAGAAGCAGCAACACGAAGCTCGCCGCACAACCCGGCACAGCGGCCATGTAGTTACTTCAGCCGGTTTACCGAACACTCCAGTCTGGAAACGTCGATCCGAGGTCTCATATATTTATGATACTTCTTATCCCAAGGCGGGTTATTTCCGACAACCTCTTAATCCGTCCAATTCAAACTATCAGGGAACACCTCATTCATCATCTGGCGAGTCAACGGCTACACAACTCCCTCCCCTCAAGATTGTTCCTGGGTGAGCATATGAAACTTAACTCTTTATGCCTTATACTTGTTTATTGTACCAACCTTTATGTCTGTTCCTTTCAGTGCTAAGGCCAGACCCAGCAAAAAGGCCAAACTGAATAAACAGACTGATGATAACCCGGCCACTGAACCAGAGAAGACCCCAGAACCACTGGACTCAAATGCTGATGCTATCTTGGATGATCCGGTACCTCAAGATCAGGATACTTTTGTTGAGCCGGTGGAGACAGATCCGACGAGTCAGGCTGCTGATCCGCCAAGCCCAGCTAAAACGGCTGATAAACCGCCAAGTCCAGCCAAAGTTGCTGATGATAAAACGGATGATGTTATGGTTACTGGCTTTGGCTATACACCTCCAAGCAACCCGATTGCTTTATCCAAACACAGTGCCAAGGAGGAAATCTCTGTCCCTGACAAGGGCAAATGGAAAGCAGACCTGGAAGCCTATGCCCACCTCAGCGCCCAAGATATCCATTCTGGTTTTTTAAACCGCCTGTACACAAGCCGTGACTATGAAGCCGGTTTATTGAACATGATGAAGGAGCGATATGAGGTAAATACCGTTAACTCCGCATAATTTAATCGTCCTTCGTATCCAGTTTATAAGATAAACACCAGTAGCCCCCAAGGGCCGGTTTATAATATCAATATGAATCGGGACTTGTAGCATAACAATACTTCAATTTTTCCTGTGTAGCCCCCAAGGGCCGGTTTATCCCTTTAGGATGAACCGGTATCTTCTTGTCATGAAACTCAAAAATTCTTGTTGAACTCCTTGATAATTTGATTCATGAAAGAAGAAATCCATAACCTTGACTTGAACCAATATGCATTAGCTCCCAAGTGCCAAGTGTATAACTTGTTATGCGCTTGGGACTTATAATAACAGTTGATAAGAAGCAATATGCATTAGCCCCCAAGTGCCAAGTGTATAACTTGTTATGCGCTTGGGACTTCAAATGTATGCTGTCAACTCATTAAGTGTCTCCTGCAGGCTGATCTGAGCAAAAAGGAATCTCAAATCGCCGACCTTCAAGAGAATATCAAGTCCCAGCAAGCAGAAACTTCCAAGGCTAAGGAAGAGCTGACCAGCGCTTTAACAGCCATGGAACAATTAAAGGAGAGCTTAAAAGCGAACGGGCAGGGTGGGATGCTGAGAAAGAAACTCTGCTGAAGCAGGTGGAGGACGCTGAAACAGCCCTTACTCCGGTAGCAGAAGAACTGACTGGCTTGAAGCGGCAAATCAATGCTATGACCACTGCTGTCTTCGGTAAATATCCTCTTCATAAGCTTTAAATAAGCAATATCCATGAAACTGCCAGTCTACCAATATTTTGAACATTGCGGGTAGCCGCGTTACTCATCTTGGCTCGGACATGCGCAAAAAACTGAAAGTTGCTTATACTCTGATAGAACAATTATATACCGGCGTTCAACGGGTCATCTGCACTGCTTCACATAATAAATTGCCCCCAACTTTGATCAAGGAGACGTTGGAGAGGTTATCTATGATGCCTGCCCGGTTTGAAGAGTTGAAGAAATCAGCTGCTTGGGCCGGTGCTCTCACTGCGTTAACTCGGGCCAAGGCATGGATATCTGACCTTGATCCGGCCGATATTGGAAACGGCTATCCAAGCCAAAAAGAGGACGGGTCTGATTTTTATAATGACGACCTCAGAGCCATAACAAGGGAAATGCGTCCACTGGCAAGCAAATTGGCTGAAGAAACTGATTTGTCATATTACCAGTCGATTTATGACGCCAACAACAAACGGGTTAACGCACCAACTTATGATGTGCCAAATCTTATTCCGCCAATCCGTAAGCACACCTATGCCCCTGATATTGAACCCTCCACACTTATAAGTGATGAAGCTGTATTCAGAGCTTTAACCGGGATCGATTGGTCAACCATTGACTTCTAGCAACTGGATAGAGAAGAGGGGACGAAGCGGCTCAGGATGATCCGGAAACTTCAAGCCAGCCCGGCCAAGATTCATAAACCGGTTACCGGTTTACCTTCTGCCTTGTGCGAAACTTTGTTGGAAACAATTATTCTTTTGGGCGTCTGCTGCCTTGTAGTAGGCTAGTTTAAACACTTGGTCTGCTATGCCATCGTGCATATTCACTTTGCATGATACTGTTAATCCATCATGATTATGCTATGTCTGCTTATGATCCTTAGCAGCTTTATTCAACCTGTTTCTGCATACAACAAGTTTAAAGTGTCCTGGCGGTTTACCACCGGACGGGTCATAATGCCCAACATATAACCCGGTTTATAACCAAGGTTGTACTTAAGAATAATCAAATATGAAATATATCATACCCGTGACATTGAATCACATCATTGGTTTACCAACTTTTTGTAGTAAGGGTGATAACCCAAATCTTGAGTACTGATAACTCCTCCCATGTTTTGCCGGTTTATAGTAAAGTCATACCGGGTTGTAATAAACACCGGATTATCCGTATATCATATTGGCGACTTGTAGTCGAAGCCAGACCGGGTCAATAAACACCGGATTATAACTGATCGTGCACTGACAACTTATAGTTGAAAGCCAAGCCGGGTCAATTGACACCGGTCATCTTGTAATTTTGTACTTGGCAACTCAAAAGCCAGACCGGGTCAGTAAACACCGGATTAACATAAACCTCATCAAAATAAACCGCCAAAAGAAAGATTTCAGAAGAAAACATGCAAAAAGGCGAGGCTTTTCATGGGCTGCCAGGCCACTGAGTTAAACCATTTTGCAAAGCCTTATAAGATGGACCTCACATTAACCAATCGTCATTTTAACTATGACAAGTTCAGGGTCTTTATAAGATTGACTTGTCAAACGTTCGACGGGTCTTACCAGGATTACCTGGGCGGAGTGGCTTACTTAAAAAGGCAGGATAACCCAAGGTTTTAGGTGAATACACCTGGCTTCCAAGCCTGGCTTTTATAGCCTATTACAAGGTTATAGACTCTTTGTTCTTGTAGAAGCGAAGAGCCCCCGAGCAATATTTTGAGCTGTGCTCAATGGGTGCCTATGTTTGAGTTGTGCTTTTGCAACACTCTCTTTGGCCCCTTTTGACTTTGGGTAACAAGCCCCCAAGTTTTTTTATAGCCTTTGAGCTGGATCAATGGGCGATCAGAACTTCGTTTAATAAATAGAAGCCCCCAAGTAATCAAAAGCTTTTAAGGAAGAAGGCAGAGGCCCTGCTTTAGTAGGGATGCCGGTTTATTATATTGATCATAATATATACATTGTCAAGAATATGTACATAAGAGGAGCCTATGGCTCAGGTGTAGTAAGGCCGAAGATGAGCGATATTCCATGGCCGGTGGGTCTCCTCTTCTGATTTATGTGACTCTTTGTGCACTCGAACATCGATGAGGTAGTATGACCCGTTGTTCAGATTCTTGCTGACCACAAAGGGTCCTTCCCAAGGTGGGGATAACTTGTGCATATCAGTCTGATCCTGGATGAGCCGGAGCACCAGATTGCCTTCTTGAAAAGTTCTGGTTCTAACCCGGCGGCTGTGATAACGACGCAGATCTTGCTGGTAAATCGCTGAACGAGCTGCTGCAATGTCACGCTCCTCATCTAACAGGTCGAGTGCTTCCTGTCGTGCCTTCTCATTGTCAGCTTCAACATAAGCCGCCACATGAGGCGAGTCATGACGGATGTCACTAGGGAGAACCGCCTCTGCTCCGTAAACCATGAAGAAAGGTGTGTAACCCGTAGACCTGTTAGGTGTGGTATTGATACTCCATAACACAGAAGGTAACTCCTCCACCCAACAACCCGGCGTCCTCTGTAAAGGAACCATAAGCTGGGGCTTGATGCCTCTCAGGATCTCTTGATTGGCTCTCTCCGCTTGACCGTTAGATTGGGGGTGAGCCACTGATGACACATCAAGCCGGATGTGCTCACGTTGACAAAATTCTTTCATGGCACCCTTGGACAGATTAGTGCCATTATCAGTTATGATGCTGTGTGGAAAACCAAAGGAAAATCACCTTCTTGATGAATTGAACCGCCGTGGCTGCATCACACTTACTGACTGGCTCTGCCTCCACCCACTTAGTGAACTTATCAACCGCCACCAGAAGGTGGGTCTTCTTACCCTTGGACCTCTTAAAGGGCCCAACCATATCCAGCCCGCAAGTTGCAAACAGCCAAGTGATTGGAATCATCCTTAATTCCTAAGCCGGAACATGAGCTCGACGTGAAAACTTTTGACAACCATCACACTTTTTCACCAAGTCCTCAGCATCAGCATGAGCTGTCAACCAATAGAAACCGTGACGAAAAGCTTTAGCTACCACGGACTTTGAACTGGCGTGGTGACCGCAATCTCCTTCGTGGATCTCACGCAAAATCTCACAGCCTTCTTCAGGAGATACGCAACGCTGAAACGCCCCTGTTACACTGCAATGATGCAATTCTCCGTTGACAATGGCCATTGACTTGGATCGCTGGATTATCTGCCTGGCCAAAGTTTAATCCTCCGGTAACTCGCCCCGGTTCATATACGCCAAATATGGGACCGTCCAATCTGGGATAACGTGAAGAGCCGCCACCAACTGAGCCTCCGGGTCAGGAACAGCCAAATCCTCCTCTGTAGGTAGCTTGACCGACGGGTTATGCAAAACATCCAGAAAAACATTGGGTGGCACCGGTTTACATTGGGAACCCAAACGGCTTAAAGCGTCCGCCGCTTCATTCTTTCGCTGGTCCACATGGTCAACCTGATAACCCTTGAAGTGACCAGCCACAATATCCACCTCTCGTCGATACGCCACCATGAGCGGATCCTTGGAATCCCAAGTACCAGACACTTGTTGAGCTACCAGGTCCGAATCACCAAAGCACTTAACCCGGCTTAAATTCATCTCCTTACCCATTCGAAGACCATGGAGTAAGGCCTCATATTCAGCTGCATTGTTAGTGCAAGGGAACATTAAACGGAGAACATAACAAAACTTATCACCTCGTGGGGAAGTTAACACGACTCCAGCCCCCGAGCCCTCCAATTGCTTGGACCCATCAAAATGAATAGTCCAATAAGTGTGATCCGGCTTTTCTTACGGCGCCTGCAACTCTATCCAGTCATTGATGAAATCCACGAGTGCTTGGGACTTGATTGCCGTACGAGGCATATATTTTAACCCGTGAGGTCCAAGCTCAATGGCCCACTTGGCAACCCGGCCAGTTGCTTCCCTGTTTTGGATTATATCTCCCAAAGGGGCAGAACTGACCACAGTGATAGGATGACCCTGAAAATACTGCTTAAGCTTCCGGCTCGCCATGAAAACTCCATACACCAGTTTCTGCCAATGTGGGTACCTTTGCTTGGACTCAATAAGCACCTCACTGATATAATAAACCGGCCGTTGAACCGGATACTCCTTTCCAGCCTCCTTGCGCTCCACCACAATGGCCACACTGACAGCCCGGGCATTAGCAGCCACATATAACAGCAGTGGCTCTTTATCGACCGGAGCCGCAAGGACAGGTGGCTCGGCTAACTGCTTCTTCAAGTCCTCAAATGCCGCATTAGCAGCATCACTCCAGACAAAATTATCTGTCTTCCTTCATCATCTGATACAGAGGGATAGCTTTCTCTCCTAACCGGCTGATAAACCGGCTCAGCGCTGCAATACGACCCGCCAGATGTTGAACATCGTTGATACACGCCGGTTTAGCCAGAGACGTAATAGCTTTGATATTTTCCGGATTAGCTTCAATGCCCCTGTTAGACACCAGAAAACCCAAGAGCTTGCCTGCCGGTACACCAAAAACACACTTGGCCGGATTAAGCATCATCTTATAGACCCGGAGATTATCAAAAGTTTCCTTCAAATCATCTATTAACGTCTCCTCATTTCTGGACTTCACCACAATATCATCCACATAAGCATGAACATTGCTCCTAATCTGATTATGAAGACAATTCCGCACATAGCGCTGATAAGTCGCCTGGGCACTCTTGAGCCCAAAAGGCATAGATACATAGCAGAAGGCTCCAAAGGGAGTTATAAACGCTGTCTTCTCCTGGTCCTTAACTACCATTTTGATCTGATGATAACCAGAATAAGCATCCAGAAAGCTCAAACGCTCACAACCCGCTGTAGCATCAATGATTTGATCAATACGAGGGAGAGCAAAGGAATCAGCTGGACAAGCCTTGTTCAAATCTGTGTAGTCCACACACATACGCCAAGTGCCGTTCTTCTTAAGTACTAGCACCGGGTTAGCTAACCACTCAGGGTGAAAAACCTCCACAATAAACCCTGCTGCCAAGAGCCGGGCTACCTCCTCACCATTGGCCTTGCGCCTTTCTTCATTGAAGCGGCGGAGAAACTGCTTGACCGGTTTAAACTTGGGATCGATATTAAGAGTGTGCTCAGCGAGTTCCCTCGGTACACCTGGCATGTCGAAAGGTTTCCATGCAAAGATTTCCCGGTTCTCACGGATGAACTCGATGAGCGCGCTTTCCTATTTCGGATCCAGGTTAGCACTGATACTAAACTGCTTGGATGAATCACCAGGAACAAAATCAACCAGCCTAGTCTCATCAGCCGATTTAAACTTCAAGGCCGGATCATGCTGTGTAGTTGGCTTTTTCAAAGAAGTCATATCCGCCGGATCAACATTGTCCTTGTAGAACTTCAACTCCTCTGTTTCACAAACTGACTCAGCATAGGCTGCATCACCTTCTTCACATTCCAAAGCTATCTTACGGTTCCCATGTACCGTGATGGTCCCCTTATGACCCGGCATCTTGAGCTGCAGATAAACATAACAGGGCCTTGCCATGAACTTAGCATAAGCCGGCCGTCCAAATAGGGCATGATAAGGGCTCTTGATTTTCACCACTTCAAAAGTCAATGTCTCTGATCTTGAATCATGATCATCTCCAAAAGCAACCTCCAGAGCTATCTTGCCAACTGGATACGCCGATTTACCAGGCACCACACCATGGAAAACAGTGTTCGACGGTTTAAGATTTTTATCTGTTAACCCCATGCGACGGAAGGTTTCATAATAAAGGATATTGATACTGCCCCTCCATCCATGAGCACCTTGGTGAACTTATACCCTCCAACCTGAGGCGCCACCACCAATGCCAGAAGACCCGGATTATCAACCCAGGGCGGATGATCCTCTCGACTCCACACAATGGGCTGTTCAGACCAGCGCAAGTAACGGAGCACCGCCGGTTCAACGGAGTTCACTGCCCTTTTATGAAGCTTCTGATCGCGCTTGCACAGGCTAGTGGTGAAGACATGATACTGCCCACTATTCAACTGCTTCGGGTTGCTCTGGTAACCCAACTGTTGCTGCTGCTGACTCCCCTGATGATTATAACCACCCTGGCTGCCCTGACTGCCATGATTGCCATGTCCGCCTTGATTACCTTGAAATCCTGAGCCAGAACTGCCTCCACAATAACCCGGCCCGTGAGAACCGGGTCCTGAACCGTCGGACGGTCCATGATCATATTGGAACACAACCAAAATTGAACTCCCGCATAATAAAGCAATCCTTCCACAGGTGCGTAGCTGGCCTTTCTCGCGTCCCGTGCCTTGGGCAAGGCTGGTTTAACAGGCGCTCAAGATTGACACCTGATCCTCCACTCCACGGGGGCGGTTTACCCTTACGACGCTGACCATTATTCTGCATGTTGGTGTTAGCCACAAAATCTAAACTGTTATCCGCTTTACGCTTACCGTTGTTTCCATGGCCCGCCGGGTTATGTTGTTGCCCTTTGGTGCTGCCGCTCTTCTTTCCCTTTCCCGATGAAAGATCGTGGATGTCGCCTAGAGGGGGGTGAATAGGCGCTTTAAAATAATTACGGTTTAGGCTTGAACAAATGCGGAATAAACCTAGCGGTTAATTTGACAAGCACAAAACCTACAACAACTAGGCTCACCTATGTGCACCAACAACTTATGCTAAGCAAGATAAACAACTAAGTGATAGCAAGATATATGACAAGAAACAATATGGCTATCACAAAGTAAAGTGCGTAAGTAAAGGGTTTGGTTAAGAGATAACCGAGGCACGTGGAGACGATGATGTATCCCGAAGTTCACACCCTTGCGGATGCTAATCTCCGTTTGGAGCGGTGTGGAGGCACAATGCTCCCCAAGAAGCCACTAGGGCCACCGTAATCTCCTCACGCCCTCGCACAATGCAAGATGCCGTGATTCCACTAAGGGACCCTTGAGGGCGGTCACCGAACCCGTACAAATGGCAACCCTTGGGGGCGGTCACCGAACCCGTACACTTTGGCAACCCTTGGGGGCGGTCACCGGTACCCGTCAAATTGCTCGGGGCGATCTCCACAACCTAATTGGAGACCCCGACGCTTGCCCGGAGCTTTACACCACAATGATTGAGCTCCGAACACCACCAACCGTCTAGGGCGCCCAAGCACCCAAGAGGAACAAGCTCAAGGGCACCAAGCACCCAAGAGTAATAAGCTTCTCAACTTGTAACTTCCACGTATGACCGTGGAGAACTCAAACCGATGCACCAAATGCAATGGCAAGGGCACACGGAGTGCCCAAGTCCTTCTCTCTCAAATCCCACCGAAGCAACTAATGCTAGGGAAGAAAATGAGAGGAAGAACAAGAAGGAGAACACCAAGAACTCCAAGATCTAGATCCAAGGGGTTCCCCTCACATAGAGGAGAAAGTGATTGGTGGAAATGTGGATCTAGATCTCCTCTCTCTTTTCCCTCAAAAACTAGCAAGAATCCATGGAGGGATTGAGAGTTAGCAAGCTCGAAGAAGGTCAACAATGGGGGAAGAGCACAAGCTCAAGAGATAAGGTTCATTGGGGAAGAAGACCCCCTTTTATAGAAGGGGAAAAATCCAACCGTTATGTGCTCAGCCCGCACACGAGCGGTACTACCGCTCCACGAGCGGTACTACCGCTCCACGAGCGGTACTACCGCTCTGGCGGAAGAAGCAGGGAAAAGGAGCAACCAAACATGAACCTTGGGGCGGTAGTACCGCTTATAAGCGGTACTACCGCGCACACTAGCGGTACTACCGCTAGAGGAGCAGAACACGGGACCAAAAATGCAGTAGCGGTACTACCGCCCGACCGGAGCGGTACTACCGCCCATCGGGGCGGTACTACCGCTTATAGGCGGAACTGCCGTGCCTTACTGCCGTGCAACTACTGCAAAACTCGACACGAAAAATGCAAGACCCAAAATCGAGGCGGTACCAGCGCGGAACTGTAGCTGTACTACCGCTTATGGCCATAGGCGGTACTACCGCTTTGGACAGCGGTACTACCGCTTGGGGCGATAAGCGGTACTGCCGCTCTGGCCGCGGTACTACCGCAGGGAGAAAACCAGAACTGCCATAACTTCTTCATATGAGCTCCGAATTGAGCAAACTCAAGCTTGTTGGATACAAGACGATGAGTAGCATCAAAACGGCGACTGGTTATAGTAAGAAGAGGCAGGGGAGGTATGCCAACAAATAGAGGAGTGAAACCTCCAACCGAGAAGAACCGGCATAACCTCCAACATCGAAAACATCATAGAAGATGCGAGTGAACTCCGTTTTCGATGAACTCGAGCTTGTCATCAAGATGACCATAAGCTCCAAAACTCACAAAGAGAAGAACCAAACAAGAACCAACAAAGATGATGCAAGGATGCAATGGTTTGAGCTCTCTATGAACGATACGATCAAGCTACTCATCGAGAGCCCCCCTTGATAGTACGGCAATCGATCCTATAACCCGGTCTCCCAACTACCATCATGAGACCGGTAAAATAGAAAACCTATCAAGAGCAAACCTTTGCCTTGCACATGGTCCACTTGAGCTAGATGATGACGATCTTGACTCCCTCAAGATGGACCACCTTTCTTGGTTGTGTTGGCTCGATGAAGTCTAGTTGATTGCTCCCCCATACTCCACTATGGGTGAGCCACTCTTCCGCACATCTTCACCAGTCCATTGTCACCACAATGGACGGCAAGCTTCAAGCATTTGATCTCTTCATGATGCTTCACTTGAACTTGCACACCGCAACCTAACCCCACAAAGAACTCTCACGAAGATCATGGGTTAGTACACAAAGCGTAATTGACAATGCTTACCACACCATGGGATCGCTTGATCCCTCTCGGTACATCTTGTGCGCTTTGTGTGTTGATCAACTTGATTTAGTCTTGATCAACCTTGACTCTTTCCAACTCTCTTCATTTGGATGATGTCTTGAAGGTAAACATGAATGATCACACAATCTTCTTCTTCAAGACATGCTTGCAATAAGCTCTACTCTCACATGACCAATCTTTGGATAATTCCTTAATAACACCTTGGTCACCACATAAACTCCTTGAAACCAACACATGGACTTCAAGAAAAGCCTATGGACAAATCCTTCAAATATAACTCAAGGCAACCATTAGTCCATAGAGATTGTCATCAATTACCAAAACCAAACATGGGGGCACCGCATGTTCTTTCACCCGGCTTTTCATCGTCAGACTCGGGGTCCTTGGTACTATCAGAGTCGGCATACCTAACCAGAGCTGCCATAAGCGTTCCCATGTCATTGCAGTGACGCTTGAGTCGTCCTAGCTTCAGCTTCAGAGGCGTGAACCGGCAATTTCCTTCCAACGTCAAGACTGCTGTATCGGCGTTGATGCGGTCCGATGAATGCAGGATTGCCGAGACCCGGCGCACCCAATGGGTTCTTGATTCACCTTCTTCTTGGACACAGGCAGCTAAGTCCACAATTGACATGGGCTGCTTGCACGTGTCTTTGAAATTCTGGATAAACCGGGCCTTTAACTCGGCCCATGACCCAATGGAATTAGCTGGCAAGCTTTTCAGCCAAGTGCGAGTTGTTCCTTCCAACATCATGGTGAAGTATTTAGCACATGCCGCATCATCCACATCCAGCATCTCCATTGCCATCTCATAGCTTTCGACCCATGACTCGGGGGGTAAATCGGCAGTGTAATTGGGCACTTTACGAGGACCCTTGAAATCCTTGGGCAGCCACACATTACGCAGAGCCGGGGTGAGACACGGCACCCCCAAAGAACTGGAAGCAACACCTGGTTCCACTGAAGTAGTTGGACGGACCGGAGTAAGCTGACGGGCCGCATACTGCGCCGCTAACTCGGCTTCTCGACGTGCTCTACCGTGATCCGCCACGTCCTGAGCATTAGCACCACCGCCCGCCGGGTTATGCCCTCGAGGCGGGTTACGGTTCCGCGCACTGCTTGACACAGCCGGTTCATCAATATGCCTGCTATAACTCCGGCTTGGGCGGGGGGTGGAATGAATCCTCTCGCGGCTGTACGAATAGGCCTACTGCTGAGTCAAAGCTGTCTGAAGGAGCTCCCTAGCCCGTCGCGTCTCAACCGCTATGGGGGACTCGCCTTCGACTGGGAGGGCCGCCAATCGTGAAGCTGCGGCGACTATGTTATCCAAGGGGTTGGAGTAATGACCCGGAGGCGTTGACACGTGTTGTGACAGGACATTCTGACGAGGCGGATCCATTGTACGCGGCTGAACTGGCACCCCCGTTCCAGGTGCTTCTACCCGGTTTACCACTGGCTGGTTGCTGGTTCCTGCTCCTGGCGTGTTAAAGAGATTCCTTGCCTCATAAACCAGAGGCAGGTGAGACTGGTACCTTCTCCTCATTACATCATTTGACGCGTTCTGATCCAACATAAGCCGATAAGCCTGTGCATCCAACTCGGCCCGCTCTGCAGCCATCCACGTGTTTTCAGCTGCCAGGTCTGCCTTGGCTTGACCTATCTGATCCTTCACCTTTGCAACTTCTGTGTTATGCTGATCCTGATCCGCTGGGTTAACTTCAGCCGCCAGCAGTGTTGCCAAAGTGTCGAATAAATCGGACAAAACCTGAACCGGCAGTTGCGCAGGGCCTCCTGCCCCAGCCGTTGTCGCCGCCGCCGAACCAGATATCATCGCTGCTGCAGTCGAAGAGTGCTGCGCTCACTGTGTACCGGCCATGAAGATCGCAACTCGGCTCGACGGATCGAAGGGGTCCGGAATACTATCACCATCGGAACAGCCCCAAAACCGGCCATCTCGCAGTTGATACAATGACTCGGTCTCTCCGGTAGATGACTCATCATCAGAGTAAACGACGGTTTCACCACCAGATACCGATCTATCCTCAGATTCCACTCCGTGGACGACTCCCACGAAGGCACGCTTCATGGCAGGCTGAACCCGGGCAGGTCTTGCACGCTGAGCCGTTTCGACTATGTCGGTGCAGATGTCCGGCTCAGGGCCCGGTTCGCCGATCTTGCCAATGAAGACGTGAATACCGCCAAAGGGGACCCGATACCCGTACTCAATTGAGCCGGCCTCGGGGCCCCAGCCTGCATCGTAGAGCTTGCCGCGGCGACTCTTGGTCATCCAGCCCACAACGTATCCCTTGAGCCCTTCGAAGCTGCCGTCTAAGAACTTGAAACCATCATGCGATAGCCCCACGGTGGGCGCCAACTGTCGTGGTTTTGTCACGACAGATGTCCTAGCGTAAGGACTTAGTCGTGGAGCCATCGCGACGTAGTTAGCTTAAAGGGGTTAAAGCGGGACAAAGGATGCAAGGAGTTTATACTGGTTCGGCCCCTTACGGTGAAGGTAAAAGACTAATCCAGTTGTGGTGGAATTGCTAGGGTTTCGATGACCAGGGAGCAAATACGCTTTGCCTGGCTCTCGTTCTATTGTTTCTTGTCCCTAAACCGTCGCCGGGTCGTCCCTTTATATACACAGGTTGACGCCCGGCGGTTCACAGAATCCCGGCTGGCTCATAAATGTGTCCGGCTCGGTTTCTACCCTTTCCTGTCTTACAACACAAGTCATACACCATATGGCGGTTTACATCTACGGGCCTTAATCCGCCTTTGGGCCCTGGGCCTTCATGTTAGATCTCCTCCGTAAAGCGCCATACTCCTTGTCTTCATGGGCTTCAATATGAATAACTCATTATAGGTATAACCCGGACCCTTCTGGGCGGTTTATACTCAGTAGTTATATCCCCAACAGTACCCATTTTGTAATGGGTCCTTTGATGTTAGTAACAAGGGTCTTAGGAACCCAAATAGACCATTCAATGTACTCATAAGGAGAACCAGCAAATTTGGCATAGACATGCCCATCACTAGCACGACACAACACATAAGAAGGGTTAAAGTCGCCGGCTTTGTTGGAAGGAGTGGCATTGCCCTTCTTGACACCACCACCCTTCACATTGTTCTTCTTCTCCTTGAAAGCACCCTCTCCCTCCTTCACAAAAGTTTGCTTGAGAGGAGGAGGTCGTTTGGCCTTGTCATTCTTCTTCTTGTTCTTGGACTTGGGTGCGAACCCAATTCCCTCCTTGACCACAACTTCCTTTTGATTTCTCAAAAGGTCATTGAGGTTTTTCTCACCTTATATGCATGACACAAGGCCTTTCTCAAGTTGCTTCTTCAACTTAGCATTCTCCTCCGCAAGATGCACATGCTCACAACATGGGTTAGTAGCATTTGCATTATCAATTAAAACCATATGAGGAAAAGTGGCCTTTTCCTTAGTTAGCTTCACTTGGAGTTGATCATGAGACTCTTTGAGGCTAGCATGAGCACCCTTCAAGGCTTTGTGAGCCTTGTCAAGTATATCAAACTGATGAGGACATCAATACCATTGTTACACCCACAGCCCCTGCTGCTATACATATTGGACCAATTACTAGAGCTCGCGCACGCCAATTAAATTACCAGGTACTTTCGTTTCTTGGTAATGATTCTAATGTTCATGAGAATATGATGCTGCCTAAATTGGATACATTTGTTTTGCTTACAAATGAAGGGCCTAGCTTGGAGAAGGATGAACATTGGAGCAAGAACAAGCATGGAGATGATGGCATGCGCAAGGGGAACAAGAACGGAGTTACAAGTGATGATTTCAGGACGCTGAAGCCACCATAATGCGTGCATGAAGCCTCGGACGAAATATACAAGATGCTACTTCATAACTTTCGTCCAGAGGCTATTCTAGGTGCTGCGTCACCTTATTATTGGGCCAGGCCCATGTAATTTCAAAATACTTGAGTATAGGCTGTTTTTAGAGTCCGTATGTGTGGGGAAACGAGATAGGGTTGGTTTCGCACCCCTTCCCCAAGGGCCACGAAATTTCCCCCCTCTTCCTCCATATATACAGCCCTTAGGGCGTCGTTTAGACTTTGGGTTTTGTTTAGATTAAAGTTCGCCATAGCTGCAACTTCGCGTACTTCGTTTGTGTTCAACGACCAGACAAAGGCGTCACAGAACCCCACCTTGATCAATAAAGCTTTCATCTTATATTCGCAATATCTAGATTGCAATATCAGTTTCTTGCTTGTTCTTCGTTTGCTCGCAGCAAATAGACCCTCGTGGTCAGGTTGATCGTGCTCCGGTGTGGTCAATAACCTCTCGGAGTTGGTTTAGCGATTGCTAAGGCGCGACGTCCTCGCACGTTCGTAGTCGGATCGTCAAAGTCGACTTCCACCAAAGCGATATCCATCATCTCATTGAAAGACGGGACACCTTTGCCTCTATCACAAACTCCTCCTTGAGTCTAGCAAGATCAACCCCTAGTTTGGCCTTCTTGGAATTGAGCACACGAGATACAACAAGAGCATGATCAAGGTCTTTCTTTAATTTAGCATGCTCATCGTTGTGTGACTCCTCAAGAGCCAAACGATGACCACGCTCTTCTTCAAGAGCATTAGAAAGATCTGATATCTCATGGGCATAGTCACGACTATGTCCCTCCATCTTAGAGATGGTGTCTTTGTGAGCCTCGATCACGTCATTGGCTTCACCAAGTTGTTCCAAGAGAGCAACAAAGTGCTTCTTGGATTTACCCTTGAGCTTACTCATAAAAGACTCAAATTCATTTTCTTCTTCATTAGACCCCTCACTTTCATCAATGCAATCCGTCAAAGAGGGATTAGTAGTGATGGTAGTTTTGATGTTGGGGGTTACCTTGTTGGTGGCTTTGGCCATGAGGCACTTGGCGGTGATGTTCTCGTTGGGTGAGTCGAAGAGGGACACCCGTGGAGTTGTTGCAATGGCGACGGAGGCCATGGCAACCGTCTCACCGTCTTCATCATCATCATCATCATCATTGTACTCTTCTTGTGCCACCAACCCCTTGGGAGGAGTCTTCTTGGTGAAGTTGCTCTTGTTAGGGAAGGACTTGGCCTTGTCTTTTCGGATGAGCTTGCCACCATTGTCTTCCCTCTTCTCATATGGGCATCCCGCAACAAAGTGGCTCACATTGCCACAATTATAGCAAGTCCTTACACGTTGCTTGCCCTTCGTGCCACTTGAGTTGTTCTTGTTGAAGTTGGGCCTTGTGTTCTTCTTGCTCCAAAATTGCCTTGAAGCGAGAGCCATGTGCTCATGATAAGCATACTTTGTATCTTCGGGGTTGCTCTCCTCTTCTTCCTCTTCGTCCTCTTCTTCCACACTCGCCTTGGCCATTAGAGTGGTTGGTATTCTTTGCTCTTTGAGAACCCAACATGGCATTGTCGGCGGTCTTGTCCAAGATACTCATTGCCACAAACTCATCCAACACTTCACTTGAGGACAAGGTGTGGAAGTCCGGCCTCTGACGGATGACGGATGACATGGCCTTATGGTAAGGCATCATGGCTTTGAGAAACTTCCGCTTGATCCAATTGTCATTTGTATCCTTGCTCCCATGATCTCGGAGTGAGACCGCGAGAGTGGTTAATCTCCGGTAAAGCTCACGAGGTTCTTCACCTTCATTCATTGCAAACTCATCGGCTTCATCTTGCACCACTTCATAGTTGGAGCGTTGAATGCCTGCGCTTCCCTTGTAAAGGGAAACAACATGGTGCCAAGCTTCCTTTGCCACGGTGAAAGGTCGGAGATGCGCAATATCTTCGGATGGGATTGCATCTTGGATGATGAAGAGAGCATTCTCGTTGAATTGATGATCCGCGACTTCTCGAGGGGTGAAGTTGCTTGGGTCATGTGGATAGAAACCTTGCTCAATGATTCTCCAAATATTAGCATTGACATGATTTAAATGACGTTTAAAACGATAGACCCAAGAGTCAAAATCCTCATTTTTCACAATCTTAGGAGGAGAGCCGGCATGATTTAAATGAGTGGAGGGAACCGGTCCTCCATATGTAAGAGGTGGTTCAACATGGGCATAAGTGTCGTTTCCACTTTTACCACTTGACAAAGGAACTTTCTCAGTAGTAGCTTCCTCCTTGTCGGAGTTAGCATCCGTCACCTTGTTAGCGGGATCGACCACTTCCAAACGTGCGGTGGATAATTTAAGACCATCTAGAAAGTTCTTAAGCATGCCTTTGACCTCAGCCGTCATGGAGGTTTTCAATGTGTCCAAAGCCACATTGAACTCTTCACATGAGACCGAGGTTCCCCCATCGGCCGTAGACGAGGATGGAATCACACCGGGGTGCTCCTCCCCATCGTCTACGGTGTCAACCATACTCTTCAGACAACAAAGTCCTTAAAAAAGAGACGAGGCTCTGATACCAATTGAAAGGATCGATATAGTTGACTAGAGGGGGGTGAATAGGCAACTAACAATTTTTAGCTTTTCTTTACCAATTTAAACTTTGCATCAAAGTAGGTTGTCTAGATATGCAACTAGGTGAGCAACCTATATGATGCAACAACAACGAGCAAACAAGCAAGCAAGAGAAGCAACACAATATAAGCTAGCACAAGTAAAGGTACGAGATAACCAAGAGTGGAGCCGGTGAAGACGAGGATGTGTTACCGAAGTTCCTTCCTTTTGAGGGGAAGTGCGTCTCCGTTGGAGCGATGTGGAGGCACAATGCTCCCCAAGAAGCCACTAGGGCCACCGTATTCTCCTCACGCCCTCACACAATGCAAGATGACGTGATTCCACTATTGGTGCCCTTGAAGGCAGCAACCAGACCTTTACAAGCAAGGTTGAGTCTCTCTCCACAACTTAATTGGAGTCTCCCAACGAAACCCCGGAGCTTCACCACAATGGATTGTGGCTCCGAAGTGACCTCTTCCGTCTAGGGTGCCCAAGCACCCAAGAGTAACAAAATCCACACAAGAAAGTATGGGGGAATCAAGTTTCCTTTGGTGAGAGTGTAGATCTAGGTCTCCTCCTTCAATCCCTAGCAAATCAACGAGTTTGAGTGGCTAGAGAGAGAGAGATTGGGCAAGAAAGCTTCAAAGGCATTAATGGAGGAGAGAGAGAGGCAAGAGGTATAGGTGGGAGGAGGGAGAAGCACCTCCTTAAATAGGGTCCCCTCAGATCCAACCGTTATGCGCAGAAACCCATAGGAGCGGTACTTCCGGAAAGATCACCGGTACAACCGGTGAATGCAGGAACCCCTGCTAGGGCACCAGGGCGGTACTTCCAGTGGGGCAACCGGTAGTACCGGTATATCGGAATAAACCGGAACTACCGTTCCACCACCGCTCGACTACCGCAACACAATCAGAAGGTTTTCACCCTAGACCGGTAGTTAGAGCGGTGGTTGGGCCGGAGCTACCGCTGGACTAGCAATTCCTGGGCGGTGGAGTTCCAGGCAGTTCTACCGCCCTGAACACCGGTAGTACCGGTTAGTCAAGACAAACCGGAACTTCCGTTCCACCACCGGTCTACCACCGTACCCGGTACAGAATGGTGTCACCCCTGAGCGGTACTTGGAGCGGTGGTTTGACCGGAGCTGGATGCCAGCGGTACAACCGCTCAAGAGAGCGGTACTACCGCAATGACCAAAACTGCACAGTCATAGAGGACTTTTGGGAACCACTCTCACCTCGAACGGAGGGTATATGGTGGGTGTCAAGAATGTGTAGTGATTCACCCAATACCTTCCGATGTGGATTCCCTCTTAATAGTACGGATATCCTACGACCAAAGGAATAAAAAACGTCAGAAATTCCGTCTTCGATCTTTTCCGCATAGAGGGAAGGCCTAACCGTCTTGCGCCACACAATGTGTACCTGAGAAAACTAGGACGCACGATTAGTCCAGACGAGTGTTGTCACCATCACCAAAACCATAAGGCAGAAGATGCCCTTACATCTTTCTTGGACTATGGGTGATCGCCGTTGTCGGTGACATCGTCGTTATCAGTTGCCTCGAGGCTAGCATCGCTGTTACCTGCGCCTTTATTACGGCGTCATCGACATCGATGTTTGGGTGGCTCCTCCACTTTCCCCCCTTTTATCTTTGGGGGTGTCTACCATGTAGACGTCGAAGAAAGAGGTGGCTGCCCAGTTCCTGGTGTAACCGGATGTTAGAGGTGACATTGTATATGACATATCGTCGACGTCCTCCTCCATGTCCATGTTTTCCTGAGAGGCATAGTCTAGCACATCAGTTAAATCCTTGATCGTGGTGACTAAGTGGGTGGTGGGTGGGGCGAAAAATTACACACCTTCGAATCTGAATTCGATCTGATCATGGGCTGAGTTTTGCCCGTCCGAGATCCTAAGATCCCGGATCTGGCCCGGCATCTCGTCAAAGGTGAGAGTGTCGGTTCTACCCTCCTTCCAACAATGGGTGGTGCCGAGCTGGGCTTCAGTTGATGTACCGCAAAAGGTTGTCTCGGAGCTTTTACAGGATAGGCTCACCGCCTGGGCCGATGAGGGAGTGTTCGGATCTGAGATCGAGATTGGATCCGTGAGAGCAACTGTACCAAGGGCCCGTTCCAAGATCGAATCCGGGGCATGGGCGGTGGTGTCGACGGGCCGGTCTGACATCTGTCCTAGGGCGGTGATCTTGCCGTGGCGATCCGTGGCATTCTCCGAGCTGCCGAGCCGAACAGCTCGCCGTAGAGGGAGATCCTCTATCTAGCCTAAATGGCCTGTTGTATCGGCGAGTAGCGTGAAGCTGCCGAAGACAAAGAGCAGGCCTCGGACAAAGATGTCCCCGTAGCCGGTGTTGTCGACGATCCATAGATCCGCCATCGAGCTGGTGCGATCACCTGGTGGGACCTATATGGGCCACCAATGTCGGTGCTAAACCCGGCAGATCTCGGGGTAGGGGGTCCCAAGCATGATGATCAGATCTAGGTGGTACCAGGGGAAGTAGGGACACGATGTTTTACCCAGGTTTGGGCCCTCTTGATGAGGTAAAACCCTACGTCCTGCTTCTTATTGTTGATAATGATGGAGTACAGAGTAGAGATTGATCTACCTCGAGATCGTATGAGTATTGTCTAAGCTCTAAACCTTGCAAAGGTGAATGCATGTGTCCTCTAAGCTGTAAACCATGCGGCTTATATAAACGCCCGGGGTACCTAGGGTTTACAAATGGGCGGTTACAATCTCTAGAGATAAGCACGCCTGTTGAAGCACGCTTAAAGTGAACGCCAAGTCTTCAGGAGATCTTCATCTTGATTGCTCCGAGGGCCAGGGCTGATATGGCCACGTCAACAATCTTCAGTGAGTCCTCGACCCGACCCATTACTAGCGGGCCGACCTGGCAAGCACCCCCTAAATCAGGACACCAACACTTGGATCCTTCAAGTCTTGAGTTTTCGTGGCAGTTTTGGCTCGACGGCTCGTTGGTTTGGCAAAGGCAGAAAGGCGGTAGAATGAGGAGGGAGGGCTTCTTGCTTGGCAAGAGTCGAAAAGGAGGGAGGTCAATATTTTTTTGGGGGGAGGGGGAGGGTTTACTAACAGAGTGGGGCTTAGCCGAGCTGAAAGAGGGGGGGGGAGGGGGGTTGGCGAGTGGAAAGGTGGTGCAGATGCTGGCTAGGATCTTTCAGCAACGAGGGTGTCCATTAGCGAATAAATTAGTTCGCTGGGTTTGATCAGCCAGCCTGAACTAGTAGTTAGCCAGGATTCGTACTCATGTGAACGATCACTGGATATTCATCTATTAAATAAAATTAAATTATAAAATTTGTAACTACTCCACCTCTTTATAAAATCTATCTTTCTTTTGATTCCAAATCTCAATCGCAGTCTTCCTACCAACTGCATTCTTCAAATCTTGGTGCTTTCTCTTCATTGGCATGGCGTTCAATCCCTTCAATACCCACCACTTCATTTCTAGATCTCTACCGCCCAGATCCATAAAGCGTCACCCTATATGGCGATGCTATTGATGTCAACCTTATCAACGTCACGGAAGCTCTAACAACCTCCAACCAAGACTACTTTGTCTTCATCTTCATCGTCGGTGCGTCGAACTGTGAACTTAAAAACAATAGACTAATTTGTATTTAGTTTTGAGCTTATATATTTTATTGCTGACAAACAAATCCTGCTTGCCTTTTCGCACCGATTATTTGTCCTTTTTGGTTGAATGATGACTTGCAAATAGGAGATCACAAATTTCATTTCCAGCCTAGAGGGAAATCCCCACCCCTCGCCCCCTGCCTTCACATCTCTCTCTCCTCCAACCCTTGTCTCTGGCTCTCTCTCTCTCACTACCCCCAAAGCAGCAGAAACAGCAGCAAGCGCCAAGCGAGCAGCGAAGCCGATTCCCCAAATCGCCTCCCACATGCAATTCCTCGCCTGAAGAAACCCTACCTTACTCCGCCGCCGCTGTCGCCGCCATGTCGCTGCCACCGGTGGACCCGCCGGAGTGGCTGCGCACACTACCAGTGGCGCCGGAGTACCGCCCCACCCTCGCCGAGTTCGCTGACCCCATCGCCTACATCCTCAAGATCGAGCCAGAGGCCTCTCGCTACGGCATCTGCAAGATCGTCCCCCCGCTCCCCTCGCCGCCCCGCGAGGCCACCGTTCAGCTCCTCAAGGCCTCGTTCGCCTCCAATGCGGCCGCTTCCGCTTCCGGCGACGCTGGCCCCACCTTCCCGACGCGGCTCCAGCAGGTGGGCCTCTCCACAAAGAACCGTCGCGGCGCGAACCGTCGCGTCTGGGAGAGCGGCGAGCGCTACACCCTGGAGGCCTTCCGCACCAAGGCCCGCGACTTCGAACTCCCGAGGCACGCGATACCCCCGAAGCACGCGACGCCCCTCCAGCTCGAGGCGCTCTTCTGGGGTGCTTGCGCTGCGAGGCCATTCAATGTCGAGTACGGCAACGACATGCCGGGGTCCGGCTTCGTCAAACGGGAGGTGCTAGACCTGGACACTGACAGTCCGGTAGCTGCGCCCAGGGACGTCGGCGAGACGGAGTGGAACATGAGGGTGGCTCCGCGCGCTCGGGGCTCGCTGCTGCGAGCGATGAGCCGGGACGTGGCTGGCGTCACGACGCCGATGCTGTATGTGGCGATGCTCTACAGCTGGTTCGCGTGGCACGTGGAGGACCACGAGCTGCATAGCCTCAACTACCTCCACTTCGGCAAGCCCAAGACTTGGTACGGCGTGCCCCGAGATGCCATGCTTGCCTTCGAGGATGCCGTCCGTGTCCATGGGTACGCGGACGACCTCAATGCCATCAGTGAGTCATCTGTTCCACTATGCTTTTATTGTACTTCTGTTTCTTGCTTAGAAGCGCTTGAATTCTATTTGACTTGCTTGAGAAGTCGTAAGTGTTTCATTCTTGACTTGTAGAGTCAAAACCTTGTTTTGAATTGTCAAATTCTGCTGCCAATTGGGGAGATAACTGACATTCGGTAGTGTCAGGCTGTCAGCAACTTCAGATGAGCAATCTGCAATTGCAACAATGTGTAAATTAACCAGGAACCAGTGCCCTTCAATATGCAATTTATGGCTCTGAAAAAAGAAACATACTAGCGAATATGCGATCTGGAAACTGAACTAAGCAAGTAGATACAATAGATACTTTAATTTCAAATTGAACCATTGCAACCTCAATGATCATAGGAGGTTGCACTGCGACACCCTGGTAGGCCGGGGAGGGTCACGGCAGTGCACAAGCTGTGATTTGTGGGTAGGGACCGAGAGACAGGTGAGAGATTTAAGAAGGGTAAGTTGAACTTGAGAAGGGAGCCTATGCATGCTCGATTTGTTTGGTAAACTGACTTTTACTTTCGTATGGATGTGATGTGGGGGCAGCACTACACAGCTTGGTGATCAACTCTGTTGGGAATATTGAATAATAAACACATAACACGGTGTTTACCTCCGTCCCTATCTCTCCCTCCTTGGCGCAACTGCGCCAAAGCCCAAACATCCTCGCCCTCGCCCTCCACCTCTCATAACCCCCCTCAGAAACTCAGCATGTGACAGACCTATATGAAATGAAAGTGCACACTGCATGCACCAAGGATATGTCTATCAATCAAACCATCCTTCGTAGTAATGAAATCTAGTCTGGCTCCAAAACCTGTTTCGGACTTTCAAGGTATCTTAAGCTTCATAAAATTGGGGCTACTAGATTGCAGAACATGTAGGATTGGGGCAATAACATACATGTTATGAGCAGCAAGACATCAATGATAGCGGTTGAACAAATGGCATTGTGTGAGGATGACATAGATCACCGATTTTGTTCTGTGGGTATCTGGCCGACTGATTATTTGTGTAGTACCCTCAGAAATCATGATGCTGCACGGCTTCCTGCGTTGCTGGCAAATTCAGACATAGGTATGTATTACCCAAAAAGGCTTTCGCCCCGCTTTATATATAAAGCATACCGCCCAAGCCACACACAGGATACACGAGTTCATCCGCACGCACAAGGCGCGAGAGTCCACAAACGCACGCACACACATAACGAAGGTACCAAGGTTAATGCTGAGGGCACAACTCAACAAGCCCGAAAAAGGAGAAAAAAAGGCCGGCACACCGGAGAGAGCTGAAAGCCTAGTCTGGCTCTGGAGGAGGCGGCGGAAGCGGGGGCGCCACGTGGAAGGCCATCGCTCGAAGGTTGGTGATGAGGGTGTCGATGGCGTTCCGGTCCTGGAAGCGGCTAAGCGGCCGCCAGAGCTGCAAGAAACCACACATTTTAAAGATGGCGTCAGTCGCACGTCGAAGAGGGGCACGCTGGATGACAAGCCTGCTGCGCACGGTCCAAAGCGTCCAAGCGAGAACCCCAACACACCTAATGTGGCGGTGCCAGGGGGCAGAGGCCTGGATTTCCGCCAACAAGTCAGGGAAGTTGGTGTTGCACCAAGTTCCACCAACAACGTCGCGGAAGCAGGACCACAAGAACTGAGCGGTGACGCATGAGAAGATGTGGTTAGCATCTTCCGCCACGTCACAAAGGGGGCACTGACCGTCACCGGGCCCGTTACACTTGCGCACCTCAACCCCTGAGGGCAAGCGTCCTCGAATCCACTGCCAGAGGAAGATCCTGATCTTCAAGGGGAGGCGGATGTCCCAGATCAGACTAAACGGCTCAGGGGCCGTGGAAGGAGCAATCGCTTGATAAAGGGACTTGGTCGAGAAGCGCCCCGAAGTCTTGAGGCGCCATGAGACGGAGTCATCCGCGTTGTCGACGTTTAGAGGCTGAAGAGCGATGGCCTGAAGGAGAGCATCCCATGCAGCCACCTCGAGGGGGCCAAAGGGTCTACGGAAAGCGAGGCGCCCTAAGTCAATAAGGGCCACCTCCACGGAGACCCGAGGGTCAGCCGCGATGGAGAATAGTTCGGGGAAACGGGCGGCGAGGGGAAGATCCCCCACCCACCGGTCAAACCAAAACAGGGTCGAGGAGCCTGAGCCCACCGAGATGGATGTACCAATGCGGAGGATTGGCATGAGCTGGATCACAGCCTGCCAGAACTGGGATCCGCCTAAGCGCTGGCAGAAGGCAAGGGGCTGGCCATGAAGGTATTTGGATCAGATGATGTCCAACCAGAGGCCACCCTCCCCGTTGGCTATCCGCCAAAGCCAGCAGGTCAGGAGGGCGATATTCATGCGCCTAGAGGACAGGATCCCAAGGCCTCCTTGGTCCTTGGGTTTGTAGATCTCCGGCCAACTGACCATATGGTATTTCTGCTTATCCCCCTCGCCGGCCCAGAAGAATCTGGATTGGTATTTGGCTATCTCTTGATGCAGCGTCTCATGTAAGCTATAGAAGCTCATCAGGAACCAAAGGAGGCTGGAGCAGAATCACCCGGGCAGCCTTAGATAGCCACCTGCCCCTCTAGGGTTCAACCTGGTGCTGCATGCGGGTTACGGCCGGGCGGAGATCCACCACTGTCAGCCTAGAATCGCTAATGGGAATCCCCAAATAAGTGATGGGGAAGGAGCCCAGTTTACAGTTAAGCCGGTCAAGCCATATCTTGGCACTCCTCCTGGGAGTAGCCAAGGATCATCATCTCGCTCTTGTCGAAGTTGATCGTGAGGCCCGACATCTGCTGAAAGCAGAGGAGGAATTTAAGGTTGGCGATGTCGGAGTCCGAGCCCTCGATCATGATGATGGTGTCATCCGCGTACTGTAGGAGGGAGACCCCTCCCCCTCCCACCAGATGTGGTACCACCCCTTGGATATGTCCAGTAGCCTTGGCCTTATCAAGAATAGCAGCCAGGGCATTGACCACCATATTGAATAGGAACGGAGAGAAGGGATCGCCCTGACGGACCCCACATAGGGTGGGGAAGTAGGGTCCAATCTCGCCGTTGATGTTTACCGCGGTTCGACCGCACGAGACTAGCTGCATGACTCGGGTGACCCAACGATCGTCGAAGCCCTTGCGGAGGAGGACTTCGCGAAGGAAGGACTACCGAACCGTGTCATAAGCTTTATGGAAGTCAAGCTTCAGGAAGACCGCACGCTGGCGTTTTGAGCGGACTTCGTGCAGGACTTCGTGGAACACCAACACCCCATCGAGAATGAACCAGCCTTGGATGAAGGCGGATTGATTGGGGTGGGTCACGGAGTTAGCGAGCAGGGTCACCCTATTGGCTTACCCCTTCGCCAGGATCCGAAATATCACGTTGATCACCGTGATAGGGCGGAACTGGCGAATATCCGAAGCACCTGGGACCTTAGGGATTAGAGTAATAATCCCATAGTTGAGGCGGCCCAGGTCCATGGACCCCACATAGAACTCATTAAATAAAGCCATAACCTCGGGTTGATAGCTTGCCAGAAGGTTTGGAAGAACTTCACCGGGAGGCCATCCGGTCCCGAGGCTGAGGAAGGGTTCATGCCCTTAAGCGCGGCGAGGACCTCCTCCTCCCCGTAGGGGGCCATAAGGGCCTCATTGTCTGTAGCCGAGACCAGCTGGCACCCCGACCAAGTGTCCAAGGCTAGTGAAGCGCCACCCCGAGGGGTGGTGGAAAATAGGGCTTTATAGAAGCTGTCGACGTGAGTGCGAATCTCCGTGGGACGAAGGAGGATGGTGTCCCCATCCCAGAGGCAGTGGATGGAGTTGTGACGTCTCCTACCGTTGGCGATTGCCTGGAAGTAAGCGGTGTTAGCATCACCACGGAGCACCCATCGTTGGGTGCCCCGTTGGCGCCAATAAGCCTCCTCGTCCGTGTATATGACCGATAGCTGGTCCTCGAGCTCATAGTGCAACATCCATTCATCGGAGGAGAGCCCGGCGGTGTCGGCCCGGGCGTCTAGGATCTGAATGGATGAAAGCAGAGCGGATTTCCGCTCCCTAAGGTCACGGCCGAGATTGGCCCCCCATCCCTTCATAAACTGTCGGGCCAGTTTAGCACAAAACTGCCAGGAGTCTATCGTGGATAGGGACCTGTGCGGGCTTCCCAGGGCCCATCCACCGCGCGCCCACCGCGTCCACAAACCCCGGTTGGTTGAGCCAGGATAGCTCAAACCGAAACCGGGGCGGGATGGGAGGGCGGTCGTTGGATGTGGAGAGCAGCAAGGGGACGTGGTCCGAACCAATGTGGGTAATAGCCCGCAGTGAGGCGAGGGGGCACCGGAGCTCCCAGTCCGGAGAAACTAGGACGTGTCGAGTCAGCTTGTCTATTGGTCCAGGTAAACCTGGCCCCAGTCCGTTCTAACTCGCGGAGACCCAGATCCGTGATGCAGTCATTGAACATCTGCATGCGGGGGAGGTTCACTAAGTCGTTGTTTTTGTCCTCGGGAGATCACAAGAGATTGAAATCCCCACCAACCACAACCGATAACTGGGCCGCAGTGACCTTCCTCCGAAGCTCGTCAAGGAAGGTCGCCGAGCGGCGGTGGTCGGCAGGGCTGTAAACAATCACAATCTCCCACTTAAAGTTGAGCGAACGCTCGAACACTTCCATACTGACGATGAACTCGCCCCTATCCATGCCACCCACCTCAAAGGTGTCATCCTTTACGCCTAAAAGGATGCCACCCGAATGGCCTGCGCTCCCACTAGAAGGGAGCCAATGCCATGCAAACAGGTGGGTGCTCAGATGTTCAAGCTCTTGGAGGGAGAAGTCCGTCCGCATGGTTTCTTGGATGGCTACAATGTTGATGTGCTCGTCTCGGATGTACTCGACTAACTGGCGACGCCGGCCGTCTTGGCCGAAGCCGCGGATGTTCCAGAATAGGGTCCGCATCAAGGCGCCATTTGGGGGCTGCTTGACCCCAAGACGATGGAGGCACTACGGGCCCTGAGGGCTGCCGTGCAGGAGCGGGTGTGGCCACGGATCTCCCCAACCGACACCTCGGAGGGGGGCTGAGGTGCCAGCGTACGTAGGAGACGAGCCCGTGTCTCGGCGAGTTTCCCGTCAAGGATCTCACGGGCGCGAAGCGCCTCAATCTGCTGTAAGGGGGGGCCTAATTCCCCTCGGAAAACGATAGACGAGTCGGTGGCGACCTTGGCAAGGTGGCCGAGCGGAACAACCTCAAGTGCGGAAAACGAGCAACTGGAAGAACCGGAGGGGATGTCGGTCGCACCTGGCTCGAGGTTCCGGGCTGCCGCCCTAAGCTCAACACGCTCGGGGATGGACGGAGCCGGGAAGCCGGACGGGCGGTCCGCGCCGAGACGGACACTGCGGCGGGAGGCAGTCACCGGTGTTGAGGAGGCCCTGGCCCGTTGGACGTACGACACTGTCCGAGGTGGGCGGGAGGCGACGGGGGTGGACACAGCGTCGGCATCCCCCGGGAGTAGCAGCGTCGGTGAGGCGGGTGGAGAAGCAACCGGAGGAGCGTCGGTCCCCGACCGAGCGAGGGTGTACGAGTTCGGGACCAGGGCTCCAGCCTCCCGCACCACCTCGGAAGAGGGGTCCGGAGGGGCGGGTGAGAGCATAGGCGAGCAGCCCCCGGGGGCCACTGGCAGGGGGGCTCCAGGGGAGGGGGGATCGGCCATCGGGGGGACGACAGCTCAGGGAGGTGGGCGTCCGAGTCCAGCGGCGCAGCGTCAGAGGCGTGGATGGAGCAGGGGGAGCGCCGCGAGGAGGTCGGGAGGACGAGGCACGCTGGAGATGTCACTCATGTCGGCTCAGGAGGCGGGGGAGGCAGCCGGCAGCAGGGCGGGCACCGTCCCGTCTGTGAGGGCCAGCGCACGGGACTGTCCGGCTCCCGAGCCCCCACGGCTTGGATGAGGGTCGGAGGGCTCCCGGGAGGGGGAACGGCTGTGCCTAGAGCGCTCGTCGTCGTTGTCAGGGTCCCCGTGCCACAAGGGGCGAGGTCGACGGTAGTGGGAGTCGTCGCCCTTGCCCGAACCACCCCCACCAAAGTGGCCATCATTAGAGTAGCGGGGGCAGCCGACGTGGTTGGGAGGCTCGGAGCAGATCTTGAGGTCGAATCCCTGGTCGTTGAAGAAGACCCGGACGGTGGCGCGAAGCTTGGAGGAGTCCAGACATTTGAGTTTGACCCGAACCTCCTCCTCCTTGCGAAGGGAGAGCTCGTCCACCACCATCACCTTGCCGAGTATCTTGGACATATTGTGAATCACCCTCTGAGAGCGGGCAATGTCGGGAAGCCCGCTATGAGGATCCAAGCTGTGTCCAGGACAGCCATCGCCTTGGGGTCAACCTTTGGCTCAGATATGTTGACCACCAGCTTGTTAAGGGCCAAGGTGATGTCGTCGCTATGGGTGCAGTAGCCCATGCTGATGGCATCTGGAAAGATCACGGTGAAGGAGCTATCAGAGGTCGGAGTCACCCGCCAATCCCAAACGCACCGGCACAGGTGGTTGAGCGACGGGGAGGGAGGTGGGATGTCCTCCACCTCGATGTGGAAGAAGCCAAGGCCCTCGACGCCGTGGCCGTACATCATGAGCTCCTCCGACACCGGCCGGTCCGGGCAGAGAACCGCGGGGTGTCCCGCATCCTTGCACAGATAGCACATCGGGGGATTGGTGCACTCGACTTGGTAGTGACCCGCAAGCCCGCAGTTGAAGCGGACCGGCGCCGGTCCGAGCGCCACGACTTCGCCACAGGGGATCGAGGCCGGTCCCTACGGCCATCCCTGGCAGGGGAGCAACGGGAGTCGCGGACCGGCGAGCGGCGGGAGTCTCGGGGAGGAGAGCGGCGCGAGTCCTTGGAGGAGAGCTGACGGCTCAGGTCCGCCTTCCGACTTAAGCCCTCCGGGGAGGAGCGGGAAGGGGCCCGGCGGTCGTCCAGGCTGGGTTTGGGGGTGGCCGGCGTCGTCGACCCAGTCGCGCGGCACGGGAGGCGATGGCGGGGGGGTGGGGGGTCGACGCGGGAGGGGGCGGGGCAGCGGCGCGAGGCATTGGGAGCAGAGGGGCGGAGTCGGGGCGGAGGGAAAGGGACGTGGGGAGGGGAGGCGGCTGGAGGGGAAACCCTTGCGGGAGCCAAATTCCGCCCCTCACAGCCAGGCGAGGGAGCTTGGCCCTAGATGGGCTGGCACCCGCCGCAAGCCGCCTCGACCCGTCAACCACATGCCCACATGAGGGGCCTGCTACCGAGTGCAGCGCGGGGTGGAGGCCCAACAGCCGGCCCGGACCAGGCTGGGGGCGGCCCAGCCCAGTCGGGCGCACCTCGCTGCCGGCTAGGGTTACCCCTGCAGCCGCCGGCGACGACGGAGCGATGATCGGCCGGCGAGAGGCGCTCTAGGGCCGCAGGCAGCTCGGGTCGGGGAAGAAACGGAGTCGAGAGGAGCCGAAGGTTGCGATGAATGGCCGGAAGGGAGAGCGTCGGGAGATCACCGGAGGGCCGCAGTGCCTCGCCGGCGGGGACGCAGACGAGCCGGCCGGGGCGAGAGCGACCAGAGCCCTCCACGACGAATGGGTAGGGCCGAGGTCAGCCCGACCAGCGACCCCCCAGCCGGGCGGCGGCGGCGGCGGGAGCACCCAGCACGCAAGGCGTCGCCTTGCCCCGCGGGCAACGTAGCCGGCGACGGGACCGAGCTCGTGCGCGGGCAGCCGAACTCCCACCCCTGGGAGTAAGGCCGCCGGCGGCACGGAGCTGCGGCTGGCGAGCCGGAGCAGGAGGGGCACGCGGTCACGGCAGGCGACAGGGCGACCCGCAGCGACGTCGTCAGCTTCCGCCACGTCCGCCGAGACCACCCGAGCAGGGGCCAAGGAGGACCGGGGGGGGGGGGATCTACTGCGGGGTCGACGGCCGCCGGAGACGGGGGCGGGGAGGGCGGAGGCGCCGCGGGGGAGGCCGCGCCGGGCGCATCGCCCCGTAGGTCACCAGGGACGGGATCGCCAGAGCTCTCCGCCATCCCTTCCTTCTAGGCATGTATTTACGAAGACAAGAAGATTTAGGGAACATGACCAATGCTTCTAGGACTTGGATTCAAAAGTAACAGAAATACACAAACTACACGTAAGTCATCCGCACGTCCATCCAGATGCCTAGAATAAATCTTGTTTGGGTCATCCGTGTTTAGTACTCCCTCTGTCCATGATATAGTGCACATTTGTTTTTATGAAAGTCAATCTTAACAAACTTTGATTAAGTTTATATACAAAATTATCTGTATCTACAATATCAAATACATACCCTATGAAAATATATTTCATGATGAATCTAACGGTATTGATTTTATATTCAAGATGTTGATAAATTTTCGATAAATTTGGTCAAAATTTACGAAGTTTGAGTTAAAAAAAAATCTAATACACACTATATTTTTGGACCGATGGAGTATAAAGTTAGGATATCAAGATGTGCTATTTTTTGGGGTATACTTCATTGCAAGGAGCAACATTTCAGGATGGCTTTGTAAAGGCCTGGCTTTTATTCTAGGGGTTCTCCCAGCAAGATGGTTGCAGCTAAATTACGTTGTGGTCATGTCATATCGGATCTTCTCCACATTTTGAAGACTTGAAGTTATCAAGTCACCTCATTTGCATGGCTCCAAAAGTCCAACAATATTTTCCAATAAGTTAATCTCTCAGAATTCATAAATTGTAAACTATAACCAAAATATATTTGAATTGACTACCAATCACTTGATCACTATGTTGGATTGGTCCATGACCACTTTGTCTTGCCCCAAGTCCACCCACAATGATTAGATACACCAGCAAGGCCGCTCTTGCATATCATTCGCTGGTGTTTCTTGATGGTCTATGTGATTCCTTGCTGGTTGCAAGTTCTTGTGAAATTCTTTTGTTTCGTTTATTTGCATGAATTATGTATATGAGTCCCAAGAAACCTCAAAAGACCTTAATGCAACACCCCTGCTAAGGGTGTGTACAATAGCTTAGACAAGTTCCGCGTCTGTCTTTAGTGCCTCGCCATGCCACATGTAGATCATACTGTAGACACCTCCTACAATAGACTATAATTAGTTGTACATATAAGACCTCAAATAACGAGAAAATAAAAAACTATCGATGTAGGAATAATTAATTCTATTTGGGATCCCACCTAGTCCTACATGGCAAGTCAACAAAAATCCAAGCCTGTCAACAGCAAACCAAGAACATGGCCATGGTCAACAAGTCAATGGAGAAGAGGAAATAAAAAGACAAAATCAAAGGAAGAAGCAAAAAAGAAGAGGCCGAAGCCTAGAACATGCCCATATAGCCAATGCTCATCATGGTTGAGGGATGAGTGTTGGCACCCTCCACCTTTGACTAGTCCACGATGGACTGGTGGACCAAGTTTTACAATATACCCTTCCCAGCTACCACCACCATGGTAGCTTTGGTCACTCGTCAAGGATCCCTAACCTATGTAAGGCCCCATGGGCCCGTACTCATTCACTCTCACTTGAATGAAATCAAGGGGAGGACACTAGGGCAACTAAGGTAAGAATGGGAGCTCTAGGGTTTGAGTCCGAGGAGTCGCGTACGAGTTGGATCGACATTGAGGAAAAGAAGTTTGGAGAGGGTGCCGAGGAGTCACGCATGACTTCGACCTGCGACCAAACCTCCCTCAACGCTTTCCAAACATAGGACTAGGTCGCCCTCGTTGAGGTGAGGAAACCTCTTCAAAAAACATTGAGGTGTTAAATTTGTTGGTGTACGACTAACTTACTGTAAGACCGTCGTAGACACCTCTCTAATCTTTGTTTCGGCCTCATTGCTAATGTTACCCCCATTCACCCGTTGTTTTAACTACAATAACATTGGCGTCGATCGTGGGGAATTCTCTCCATTGTGTAAAGTCGTGAACCGATGAAGCTAGATGGCCCCCGCCTAAACAAGTTCCTTAGCCAAAAAGCAAGAAACAGTAAAGTGCAATAAGACGAAAAGGCAAAAGGCTCCTCGCGCCGGGATGTCGCTTGTCCCAGCTTGGTGTCGCGCCGATCCTCGACGTAGCTCGTCCTTGCCAGCGTGGAGCCGCGTAGACTGTTGATGGTCCAGTTACTAGGATGCCAAGCAGTTCTAGAACCCCCAAGTGCAAGGGATTGCAACTAGTCAAATTTAACAAATGAATACGATACAAGGGTCTTACGTCCAAGATACAACTTGCAACGGAAGTGAAATATACCTTACATAGGTAAAGTTTAACAAATGCCTTAAGAAGGCTAAAAAAAGCAAAAGGACATCCAGATCCCTGCCCAGGCCAAGTCTGGTGATAACCATAGTTAACGCTTCACCAAAAGATTACGTGCTCCAAATGCTATTATCTGATTTGCAGCATCTGGATAAAAAAGAATAATAAAACAAGGTGACCAAATTGTACTTGCAAGACTTACATCAGATGTATCTACGTAAGCAACATTTTGTATATGTGGTTTGAGCGGCGGCAATCACTAAGCATCTATAGAAGACACGCTACAGCTTGCTTCTACCAGAGACATGGTAGAAAGCGTATATGAGGTAAGATAGCATTAAAGATCAACTACTCTATTCACCTACCTAACCGCAAACATCCTTGCATTCCTCTTCGCATCATCCACAAAGAAGAATCTCCAACGCACTCACATGGTTGGCAAGTTTAATTAATTATTAATTGAAGTTGTTCTATGATCAAGTTAACAATCTCCAAGCTGTCCATAGCCGTGGACATGACTATTCGAATAGATTTAACCATGCAGGGGTGCACCAAGTTACCCATACACGTACGATCGTATCTTAGATGACGCACTGCACGGTGTATGCTGGCAGAGGTGATCGACTCAACACTTCCCGTATGTTGCAAACAAGTCCAGGGAGCTACTTGAGTTTTACCCGAATCGGGAGTCCAATCGAGGTCTGAGTCAAATCCAACCGTTGCGTGACATGCCCCTACCAAGTAAAAGGGGGGGGGGGAGGCTAGCCCACAATTCCTACATGTATGCAAATATCAGGGGATAACCTCCCCCAATGACAAAAACAAAATCATAACATACTCGTCTGTACGTGGAATAACATGAGTAATGTGCCCAGAAGGAAAGCCAGAACTATTGTGGCCCTTGGACAAGTCTGTGGTCTAAGGTAGTAGGTAGTAGGCTGACGAGGGCCCCATTTAAACCTCGCACGAGTTGTTAGTGCATCCAATCTTGAGTCGAGATAACAAGAACTCGGATCCTAGGCCGGCTCGAATGGAACAAATCACCGATGCTCTAAGCATGTCCTGCCAACCTTTAAATACATGTTAACATAATTAACTCCATTGCATAATAAAGAATGTATAAGAGCCAAGTTAACATGTATGATGCCCTAAAAGAACATCATGTAGATATGGCATAACTAAAGCATATACCCTAAACATGCATACTACAGTCAGAGCAGGCTCCCATGGTAGTATCAAGCAAGTAACTAGCATAATGAACGAAAGGTAAAGGCATATAAGGGTTACAATTGTTAGAGTTATATATATATATAGCCATGTAACCTTTCGTATTTACCCTATTGTATAAGGTTTTTTTTGCATATATTCCACACCTGTACATGTATATATACTGGCCTATGGCCACCTGGAAATACAAGTTGCATATTCCTAACATGGTATCAGAGCTAGGTCAATTTTTTGCACGCTGCAACTCGTGCTATTGATCCACTCTGCGTCGCCACCGTCCTCCGTGGCCGCCGCTCTTTTCTTTCTCCGCCCCGTCCGCCAGGTTCGCCCCTCTGGATCGATCTCTTTCTTCGTCTTGCTCGGTCTTCTCGGCTATCGATCGAGGCCCGCTCAAGTCTTCTAGGCTCCCTGGATCGAGGCCCGCCGGTCTTCCTGCTGCTCGAGACGGAGTCGGCCCGAGCTGGTTTCCCCGTCGCTGGAGCCAGCCCGATCTGTCTTCCCGTCGCCCGTGGCCCGCCGGCCGTCTTGCCGCTCGAGACCGATCTATCTCCACGTCGCCCGCCAGTCTTCCCGTCGCTTCAGTCCGCCAGATCGAGATTCTGCTTCCAGTGCGAGGCTCGTCCACTTCTGATTCCTACAGCTTGATCGAGACTCCCGCCGCTGCTGCAGATCGAGACTCCTGAACGTCTGCTTTCTGTTGATCCAAAAAAAAGAAAAGAAAAAAAAGGGCGTGATGTCTCTGTCCTCGGGCTATGTTGCTGTTCCTCGTTGTCCGATGATTTTTGATGGTACCAACTACATTGAGTTTGTCGGCTTCATGCGGATTCACATGCGTGGCCTTCGTCTTTGGGGCGTTCTTTCTGGCGAGGTCCCCAGTCCGCCGTGTCCAGTTCCTCCTGTGGCTCCTACTCCGCCGACGCCACCGGTTCTTGCTGCCGACGCTGATCAGGCTGCAAAGGATGCAGCTGAGCTGGCTGATGACGCTGCCGTTCTTGCTTATGATGAGCAGGTTCAGACCTATGAGGACGCACTTCAGACTTATCATGCAGCTCTGTCTGCTTACACTCAGTGGCTTGATGATGGTGCTCGTGCTGCAGCTATTTTGACTGCTAGTGTTCTGCCTCAGTTTGCCTCTGAGTTTCTCGGCTTCTCTACTGTATTTGAGATGTGGACTCGGCTTCGTCAGCACTATCAGCCCTCTGGTGATGCCTTATACCTGTCTGTGGTTCGTCAGGAGCATGCTCTTCAGCAGGGTGACTCCATTGTTGATGAGTTCTATGCATGGAGTTCTGCTATCTGGCATCAGCTTGATTCTCTCCGCACTGTTGGTTGTCGTACTTGTCAGTGTTGCCAGGCTGTGCGGGCTGATTTGGAGTTTCATCGTGTCTACGAGTTCTTGTCTCGACTCCGTAAGGAGTTTGAGCCCCGACGCGCTCAGTTGTTTGCTCGTGGTCGTATCTCCCTCATGGAGGCGCTTTCTGAGATCCGTGCTGAGGAGACTTGCCTCGGTGGCGATGGTTTACTTGAGGTTCCCTCTGTGCTCGCTACTCGAGTTCCTGCTATGCCTGCTGCACCGACTCCTTCCCACTCGAGTGCTCCGCCGCTCTTGCCTACTCCTACGGGCGGCTAGGGTCGGTCTCGTCCTCACTGCGGCTACTGCAAGATGGATGGTCATATTGAGTCTCAGTGCTTCCAGAAGAAGAAACACCTGCGTAAGGCGCGATCATCAGCTTGAGGGACTTCTTCTACTTCGACATCTTCAGCCACCGCCTTGACTGAGCAGGATATTCTACGACTTAAGCGTCTGCTTGCCGCTTCAGGTTCTCCTTCGACGGGCACTGCAGGTTCTGTGACTGATGCTTCCCGCACTGAGCAACCACCCTCTACACAGTCAGGTACATCCTCGTGGGTTCTGGACTCCGGAGCTTCTTTTCATATGTCTTCTCATTCTTCAAATTTGTCCTCTCTTAAATCGCTTGATTTTCCTGTTCATGTACTCACTGCTGATGGTACTCCTCTTTCTGTTGCTAGTCGAGGCAATCTTACCACACCTTCTTACTCTGTTCCTGATGTTGCTCATGTTCCTCGACTTACCATGAATCTTTTTTCTGCCGGTCAACTTACTGATTCTGGTTGTCGCGTCATCCTTGACGTTGACTCTTGTTCTGTTCAGGATCGTCGAACGCACACTTTGGTTGGGGCTGGCCCTCGCCGCCGTGACTCTCAGGGTCTTTGGGAGCTAGACTGGCTTCATGTTCCTTCCGCTGCCACCACTATCGCCAGTCTATCCGCTTCTGTCGCTTCAGCTACCGGCTCCTTCCAGCAGTGGCATCATCGACTTGGTCATCTTTGTGGGTCTCGCTTGTCGTCATTAGTTCGTCGAGGTCTTCTGGGGTCTGTCTCAGGAGATGTCTCTTTAGAGTGTCAGGGCTGTAGACTAGGAAAACAGATTCAGTTACCTTACCCTACTAGTGAGTCGGTGTCTCAGCGTCCTTTTGATTTAGTCCATTCTGATGTATGGGGTCCGGTTCCCTTCGCTTCGAAAGGGGGCCATCGATACTATATTATTTTCATACTCGTTACACTTGGCTTTATTTTATGATTTCTCGCAGTGAGGTTCTTTCCATCTATAAGCATTTTGCTGCCATGGTTCACACTCAGTTCTCTTCGCCTATTCGTGTGTTCCGTGCTGACTCCGCTGGCGAGTATATTTCCAAGATGTTGCGTGGTGTTCTTGTTGAGCAGGGCACTCTTCCTCAGTTCTCTTGTCCTGGTGCTCATGCTCACAATGGCGTGGCTGAGCGAAAACATCGCCACCTTCTTGAGACGGCTCGTGCGTTGATGATTGCCGCTTCTCTTCCACCTCATTTTTGGGCCGAGGCTATATTCACCTCCACCTATCTCATCAACCTTCAGCCGTCCGCTGCTCTCCAGGGTGGTGTTCCTTTCGAGCGTCTCTTTGATTGTTCTCCTGATTATTCGACGCTTCGCTTGTTTGGTTGTGTTTGCTATGTTCTTCTTGCCCCTCGGGAACGCACCAAACTGACCGCTCAGTCTGTTGAGTGTGTTTTCTTAGGCTATAGTGATGAGCATAAGGGCTATCATTGTTGGGATCCTATCGGTCGTCGGATGCGTATTTCTCGGGATGTGACTTTTGATGAGTCTCGTCCCTTCTACCCGCGTCCATCTTCCTCGACCTTTTCTGTGGAGGATATCTCTTTCCTTACTTTTCCCGACACACCTATCCCTCCAGTTGAGCCCTTGTCTCTCCGTCCTGCTCACTCTACTTCTCCACCTCTTGTGGATTTGCTGCCACCATCTCCCACGGTTTCCTCACCTCGCATGTCACCAGATTCTGCACCTTCATCCCCGGTGATTTCTTCATCTCCACCTCCTGATTCTACCTCGGCTATTCCTCCTCGTATTCTTCCATCTTTGCCTCAGTATTACACTCGTTGTTCACGTAATGTGGATGTGTCTGCTGACGTGCCGTCCTCCTCGTCTCAGCCTACCTATGGCTTGCGTCCTCGTCCGCTTTCGCCTGTTGATCGCCTTGGTTTTTCAACCGCTGGTGCTGTTGTTCTTGAGCCGACTTCTTATCGTGAGGCTCTTGTTCAT
Organism: Triticum aestivum; assembly: GCF_018294505.1. Classification (NCBI taxonomy): domain Eukaryota; kingdom Viridiplantae; phylum Streptophyta; class Magnoliopsida; order Poales; family Poaceae; genus Triticum; species Triticum aestivum. Next base: position 188,449,787 of record NC_057808.1, read on the forward strand.
CCTGAATGGCAGTTTGCGATGGCAGAGGAGATTGCTGCTCTTGAACGCACTGGTACATGGGATCTTGTTTCTCTTCCTCCAGGTGTCCGTCCCATCACTTGTAAGTGGGTCTACAAGGTTAAGACTCGCTCCGATGGTTCTCTTGAGCGTTACAAAGCTCGTCTTGTGGCTTGTGGTTTTCAGCAGGAGCATGGTCGTGATTATGATGAGACATTTGCTCCTGTGGCCCATATGACCACTATCCGCACACTTCTTGCCGTGGCCTCTGCACGCCACTGGTCTGTATCTCAGCTTGATGTTAAGAATGCCTTTCTTAACGGTGAGCTGCGTGAGGAGGTATACATGCAGCCACCATCTGGGTATTCTGTTCCTGATGGCGTGGTATGTCGTCTTCGTCGCTCTCTCTATGGCCTTAAGCAAGCCCCCCGCGCCTGGTTTGAGCGTTTTGCCTCTATGGTGACTGCCGTTGGTTTTTCAGCGAGTGCTCATGATCCAGCATTGTTTGTCCACCTTTCTCCTCGTGGTCGGACTCTTCTTCTTCTCTATGTTGATGACATGATCATCACTGGCGACGACCCCGAGTATATTGCCTTTGTAAAGGCCCGTCTTAGTGACCAATTTCTTATGTCTGATCTTGGACGTCTTCGCTACTTTCTTGGGATTGAAGTCTCTTCTACCTCTGATGGCTTTTTTATATCCCAGGAAAAGTATATACAAGATCTTCTTGTTCGTGCTGCTCTTACCGATGAGCGCATTGTTGAGACTCCAATGGAGCTCAATGTTCACCTCCGTGATACTGATGGTGACCCCTTGCCTGATCCGACGCGTTATCGTCATCTTGTTGGGAGTCTTGTCTATCTCGCCGTCACTCGTTCGGATATCTCTTATCCGGTTCATATTCTGAGTCAGTTTGTCTCCGCTCCCACTTCGGTTCACTATAGTCACCTCCTTCGTGTTCTCCGATATCTTCGGGGCACGATCTCTCACCGTCTATTCTTTCCTCGCTCCAGTTTTTTACAGCTTCAGGCCTATTCGGATGCTACGTGGGCTAGTGATCCCTCATATCGCCGTTCACTTTCTGCTTACTGTGTTTTTCTTGGTGGTTCTCTCATTGCCTGGAAGACGAAGAAACAGACTGCAGTTTCCCGTTCAAGTGTAGAGGCTGAGTTACGAGCTATGGCTCTTTTGACGGCAGAGGTGACTTGGTTACGGTGGTTACTTCAGGATTTTGGTGTTTCTGTTACTACACCTACTCCGCTCTTGTCTGACAGTGCAGGTGCTATTAGCATTGCGTGCGATCCTGTGAAGCATGAGCTCACCAAGCATATTGGCGTTGATGCTTTCTATGTGCGCGCTGGTGTGCAAGATCAGGTTATTGCTCTTCAGTATGTGCCTTCCGAGTTACAGTTGGCGGATTTTCTGACGAAGGCCCAGACTAGAGCGCAGCATGGCTTCTATCTCTCCAAATTCAGTGTTGTTAATCCACCATGAGTTTGAGGGGGGGTGTTAGAGTTATATATATATAGCCATGTAACCTTTCGTATTTACCCTATTGTATAAGGGGTTTTCTGCATATATTCCACACCTGTACATGTATATATACTGGCCTATGGCCACCTGGAAATCCAAGTTGCATATTCCTAACAACAATAAATAGGCCATGCACCAGAATAGGTATTGAAGACCAACTACAACATCGTTACACTAATGCAAGAACAAGGGAGGAAGCAATGGGATGTGTTGGAATGGACAAGGAGGTTTTACTTGCCTAGAATCCACACTTGGTACATTCTCATACCTTGCTCGTATCTCACGTCATCCCCGGACCCTATCGCGAAGAAGCTGAACACTGGAAATGAATCAACAGATGCAACTACGCAACGATCCAACATGCTCATGATATGCAATGTTATGTCATGGCAAGTTACGATGCTTGAATGGTCTAATGCAATCAAAATGCAATTAAACTAAATTCCATATTTAAAGAATAGGGCTCAATCTTGTTTAGCTACTCAAACCACTTTAAATGTCTTTAACAGGAGTGATCATGATAAGATGATGATGGAAATGAGTTCAGAAAGTTAATGAGGAAGGAATGAATTATATATAGCAATTCCAAAGTCCACATATATAAAGAATAGGTTCAATCTTGTTTAAGCCTAAACAACAATTTTAAATGTTGTTATGATGCATGAGAATGACTTAACGAGGTTCTATGCAATTTTCTGAGCAATTTGACATATAGTATGACACGTCACATTTTCATTGCCATGGAAGCACATTTTGTTGCCACGACGGTGTTTCCGGGGTTCCGGCCGCAAAAAGCCTCAAGTGTGTTGTCATGTGTGCAAATTGAGCTAACGGTGCATAGTGGTGACACGGAGGCCACAAGCTCAAGACAATAGAAGGTGCGAACGTCCAATTGGTCGATCCATTGCTATCATGCACACAACCGTCTCGGGTCGTCACCTTTGTTGTGTGCGGGTGGGGCGGATTGGGTTCGGTGCGGTGTAGTCATTCGTGTGTCGTAGTCGTACTTGGCAGAGGTCCACGACGGTGGTAGTCATTTGGGCGTTGGTACCCAGACTTGGTGAATCTCCAGATGGTGAGGAACTTGGCCCACATAATAATTATGAGGCCCTAGCCAAATCAGCCAAGGTTTATGAAGGGCATTTTGGACATTTGGCATAATTTAAGGTTTTAGCCCTTTAAGAAAAAGTTGAGGGTTGATTAAATCCTCATTTCAAATTAAATTGGATGCAATATGAATGCAATGCTTATGAGATGAACATGATGCAAATCAATGACTGCGGAAAGTGTTGGTCCTGGGCTGTTACATAGTTTAACCTAACCACCACATCAATACACTACCTTGCATCCCTCTCGCATCCTTCACGAGGTAGGATCCCCAAGGCACTCACACCTAAGCAAGTTTATTAAATTATTAGTTAAAGTTGTTCTACAATTAATTACAAAATCTCCAAGTCGTCCATAACCATAGACATGACTATTTGAGTAGATTTAAACCTGCAAGGGTGTACCATTTTACCCTATTGCGTGTCAAACACTCTTAATGCCATGTAGTCAACACACATGGGGTATGCCCACAGAGTGAGAGTGGCCACGACACTTCTCCTACGCAGCAAACAAGTCCAAGGAGCCATCCAACTGAGTTTTACCTGAATCGTGAGTCCGACCGAAGCTCCGAGACCGAAGCTCCGAGACGGACCCAACCGTTGTGTCCTGGGCTAAGGTGGCTAGGGCCTGCATGATAACCCCCTGTCCACTTCACAATTCCTATGTGTATGCAACGGCCATCCAAGCATTAAAGTCATCATAACTTATGGTTTGAAGGAAGTATTCACATTTCATTGGACTGTATGAGTTCCTGATTACATGTTTGCAACTGCATGTTCAATCCCGGGTTTAAATATGATCACAGTACCACAGGATCATCACGAACTAACTGCAGTTTGTAGCTCTTGGTACATTTATACAGGTTTAGGGACCTGAATGTGCAATTCATAAGTTGAGGGAGCCATGTGACGCGCACACAAGTTTAGTGACCTATGGTGCAGTTGACTCTTGATAATTCTTCCAACAGAGGCCAGCTTGCCTAGTTTAAATTATCTCAATTCTCAAAGCAATATTAAGCACATAGCTGACATCCATTCGTCTAGAGATCATTTGCTCCCTCCATTCCGATGAATAAGGTGCACACACATTTCAAACTTCAACTTTGACCATCAATTTAACCAACCAAATGTAGATTATGTGTGACAAAAGTTATATAGCTGGATTCGTATTCAAAAGAAGTTTTCAATGATATGATTTTTAAGTCACATAACTTATATAATACTCCATATTGGTCTAACTCGCAGGCAAAGTTGAATTTTGCAATACGTGCATGCCTTATTTATTGGAATGGGGGTAGTAGTACATAATGTTTAATATTCGTGGAAGAATGTGTATATTATTTTTAGGAAATGTATTTATTCTCCCCGGCCTCTGCATCCCTCATTCAATGCTTATTACAAAGAGATGTGTCAGGGGGATGACCCCCGTGTAAGCAAATCCAGACCTAACAATCTTCCAAAACAACGGGGAGGCAAGCGCCCCGCCATCCGGCTTGCCCTGCCATCCGGCTCCGGGCTGGCTGGGCGGGGCACCAAGGCTTGACCCGGCCGAGCCGGCTCCCGCTCAGGCCGACCGACGGGCGGGCGTGGCTACAGTGCACCTATTGTCCCGACCAAAGCAGGCGTGGCTACAGTGTGCCCCGAGGCCACATCCCGGAGTCCTCGGCGGCGACCTGGTGCGGTCCTGTAGCAAGTCGGCGCCCACCACCCCGTGACGCGAGCAACGGCGTGCCACAGATCCGCGGCCCCCGCGGGACTCGTGTCCAGCGGGTCTGGCAGCCGGCGGGACCCGTGGCCGGCTCGAGACGATGACATGAGGGCCCCGTGCCCATGTAACAATTACCATTGTAACCCTGGGGGGCAGGTCTATAAGACCCCCCCAGGAGCCCTCCATCCGGGGGGTTCCATTCCTTTTCCACACACACACACACACGCATAACCAGGAGAAGGAGAGAGCTAGCTCTTCTTCCTCCTCCCCTCAAACAGCTCCAGGAGCGCCTTGTATTCACCTTGTGAGATCCATCTAGTAGATCCAGCAGGACTAGGGGTTTTACATCCCCCGGAGGGCCCTGAACCTGGGTACATCGCGAGTCCCTCTCCGCTTGTCCCCGATCTCGCATCCGGAACCCTCCGACGTCCTCCGGCCCCAACCACGTTCGATAAGCCTACCCATGGCATTTGCCGTGAGAACACCACGACAAGATGAAACTCCTATCTTGCCAAAAGGAGGGCAAGATAAAAACATGGACCAACTAAGACAACTCATGCCAACAAAACTACTCTAAACACTCAGGGAGCCTACCGTCCAAACTGGGACGTAAACTACTTGGTAATCCACTCGAGCTTCTTTGCATCAAGCTCCATCAGCACAAGGTGCTGGGCCTTGTGTAATAACGTCCATAACAACAGCCAATTGGTACATGCGATTAGCACCTGCATACAAGAATGACCATTTTTCTTGTAAAAAATGGCGTCATTTCTGCATAGCCAGATAGACAAAAGCACCGCTGCTGCCCCAACTAGAATAAGAGATCTTAAAGATTTATCAACCCCCCTTAGCCAGGACCCAAAAATATGTGAAATAGTATGGGGCGGGGTGATATTAAAGGCTAAATACACAGCTTGCCATGCAATACGTGCTAGACAACAATCAAAAAAGGAATTTTGAATGGTTTCTTCATAACGGAAGCTACAACGAGTATCCCCTTGCCACATTCGTTTTACTAGATTATCCTTAGTATAACTTCTCGGTAGAGGAACCAAAGGAAAACTTTTATCTTCAACGGTAATTTAAAAAAAAAGGCAGCCCGGTGCACATAGCTCCCGCTTGTGCAGGGTCCGGGGAAGGGTTCGACCACTTTGGGTCTATAGTACGCAGCCTTTCCCTACATTTCTGCAAGAGGCTGTTTCCAGGACTTGAACCTGTGACCTCATGGTCACAAGGCAACAACTTTACCGCTGCACCAAGGCTCCCCTTCATCAATGGTAATTTAAGACGCCACAAGCTTCTCAACTTAAACTTGACCCTTGTATACATCGAGTGCACAGAAACAGGCAAGAAGCGTGAAGATCCCATTTAAATAGGTCCTGGTCTGTAGTAAGCTGCACATCTGCAACCTTTAGGACAATCTCATTTCTGTCCACCAAATGCTGACGAATGACGCAATGAGAGCCGTACGAAAGTCAGACCTGTGAGTTCTCTACTCCAATAATCGCAGGAACAGTGGCATCCCTGTGACGGACAATATTAAATGACTTGGGCTACAAAACCGGAAGAGGCTTATCCCCAATGCATTTATCCTCCCGGAATCTAATTGATTCACCATTACCTAGAGAAAAAAGATCCAGATTGAAGAAAAGTATCTTTAACCTTCATGAGACCCTTCCAAAAGTGGGAGTCCGTTTGCCTTTAACTGCCATGAGTGAGTGGATTCTACCCCAAATATTTATTACATAAGAGTGACTGCCACACTCCGTCCTTGGTTAGCAGCTTAAATAGTCACTTACTTAGAAGGCACCTATTTTTGACTTCTAGATGGGTGCCGAGGCCACCCTGGTCTTTAGGAGTACACAAAATCTCCCCACCATGCTAAATGATACTTTCTCTTATGTTGATCCGGTTGCCAAAAGAATCAGGAGCGATAATAATCTAACCTCATGCGAACCCCCTTGGGTATCTCCAAAAAGGACATCATGAAGATGGTGAGGTTGCTCAGCACAGAATTAATCAAAACCAAGTGCTCATTGTAGGGAAGAATCTGTATATTATAACTTGCTAATGGGCCTTATGTTACTGCATGCAGTGGCCTTTCAAACTTTAAATCAGAAGACGACCGTCTTGTCCCCTGAAGTGCTACTTTCTGCGGGAGTTCCTTGCTGCAGGTACGGGGACATGGTTTAACATTCTTGTTTGTGATATTCTCTTGGTCATTATTTGAGCATTGGGCACTATTGATAGATACTTCTCCAAAGCAGATTGGTTCAGAACCCTGGAGAATTTGTTATCACCTTCCCTGGAGCTTATCATTGTGGTTTTAGCCATGGTAGGCCATCAATCATGTCTGTATACATTGAATGCATTTCTATAAGTTATCTGTTTGCTCCTGCATGTGTGGATCTACTTCACTAATTATTGTAAAGAAGTGTTCTCAGATACTTAGAAATGGAATTTTGAAAAGCTACTTTCAGTAGGTGTTCTTATGATTTTATTCAACTTTGTTCGTCAGTCAGATGCTGCAGTAATAGTATATATTGTTATTACTGATTTAGATGACAACCATTCGTTATAGCCGTTATTCTACACCTGTGATGAAATGTTTCAATTTATAGCTTCTTTTAGAGTTATCAACAGTGGGCTTGCACTCACTTGAAATAACTTTATTGGTGATTATTTCATGATAATTGACCATGATGTTTGCATCCGTAGGCGAATTTGAAAGAGTTAACTGCTGTAGACGGTAGGCCTAGTTTCTTGTAATAACACAGTCCCAAATTGTTGGAAGAGGGATGGCAGTTTTGACTGGTCAGGGTTTGTAATTTCATTTGCGGATGTGGATCACATGTATTCATTTTTCCAACTACCAAATCACTGCTACATTTAAAGTTTGGCATTTAATATGTGTCTTCTGAAGAGTTATGAATACTAATTATTGTAAATGATTTCGACCCCTATGATTGAAACAATGAATTTATTTAACTATTTCATTTTCACAGGATTTAATTGTGGGGAAGCAACAAATATTGCAACTCCTCTCTGGTTGCAGGTGGCCAAAGAAGCTGCAATCCGGAGGGCTTCAACTAATTGTGGTCCAATGATTTCTCATTATCAGCTGCTTTACAAGCTTGCATTGTCATTAAGTCAAAGGTGTGCTGCAACGAATACAAATATCATTCTTTTTTGTCATATAATTTTTTGTTTATGCAAGAATACTGAACTGATGCATTCTCTTTATATCTTTTTAATTTAAGTTACACTAAAATAACTAGATATATTGTTGGAATTCAAACGACTTATGATGGATGCATTACAGTTTCATCTGATTAAACTAGTCTATTCAGTTATGACACAGCCTCCTCTTCAAAATGGACAGTGAATGTGAATTATCTTTGCGATAATTTTGTAGAGTTATATTTATGCAGTTGGTTATATTTTGGAAAATTATTTGCTTGTTATAGGGAACCTAAGGATTTCCATACTCTTCCAAGAAGCTCTCGATTAAGGGATAAGAAGAAGAAGGATGAAGGAGATACAATGGTGAAAGAAAAATTTGTTGGAAGTGTGATTGAAAATAACAATTTGCTTAGTATCCTTCTGGATAAGAGTTCTTGTATAATTGTTCCTGAGACTCCATTTCCTCCTACATCCTTTCCTACGATGATGAAACCTGAACTCACTGTTAAACAAAGTTTGACGGGTGGTCACTGTAGTATTAGTCAGCAAGCAGTGCACAATATGTCTGTTGATGTGGCACTAGACAAAAGTATAGTAGTAGAGAACATGAGTCACTCTCAGTCAGTTACTGAAGCATCTTTATCTGCATACAACAGAAGAAAGCTTTATGAAACAAAATATGGTGAACTTGGCACTGCTGCCTTCTGTTTATCACCATCCAAGTTGCAGAGTGGAGTAACTGATAAAGATAAGAGAGGTGGGCTCTTAGATCAGGGGCGGTTGCCGTGCGTTCAGTGTGGCATATTAAGCTTTGCTTGTGTTGCCATCATTCAACCTAGAGAAGCAGCTGTCCAGTTTGTGTTGTCTAGAGAGGGCATCTCATCGAGTGCAAAACCGGGAGAAGTTAGTGAATCAGATGGTATCTCAAATTGGATAACCAAAAATATTGAGATAGTTCCTCAACAAGGTTAGTGCGACTTGATCTTTACCCCTACACAATCTCATGTGCATAATAATCACTTTTACCCCATATAATTTTTTTCCCCTCCATCGTGTCATTTCTAAATATTGTACTGGTTATGGTATTGTTTTTTTTTTGATCCAGCACATATCATCTTAATCATCTTTCTGATTTTGGTCAAATTGGAGCTAAAAACAGAAATAGCGTTGCATTCAAAGTAGTGTTTTTGCACTATGAGAAGTGATCGATCTGCTAAAGTTTTCTTGTAATCATAATATCAAACAATGAATGTTATGTTTTGAAATTATTATATTTGTATGTGAAAGGTGCAAGTGATAAAAATCATCAGTGCTTCTTTTTTAGTTCCTGATTTCCTACAGCTGAATGGAACTAAAGGATAAGAACTATTATGATGAAGTGTGTTTCATTTTGCATACCTGGAAGACTTGATATAAATATCATGTCTGTTTTCAACAGGACAAGCTTCGGAAGCACTTAGCGTAAGTTTAGCCCATGTATCTGATCGGTGTGGACAACTATACAGCAGGAACAATAATGGATCAACCTCTGCTCTAGGGCTTCTAGCTTCTACTTACGGATCATCAGACTCTGAGGAGGAATCAAACCAAGGCAAAGATAATCAGTTATTGGAAACATCAGTTAGCTTCTCAAGTACAGTTCAGCGTCAAAGATCAAATTCGCACTTGTATGAAGAGTGTTGTGAAGCCAAAACCACAACTTCTTTGCTGAAATCTATAGAGGATAATAGTACGACAATAACTCGATGTGGTAGGGACACAGATATCAATCATTTAGCAAAGCTGAGAGAGCAAGGAACAACCTATGATCAGTGTTCTGTCTACGTTGATTTGGCTAATGATCTAACCATATCAGGTGTAAAAGCCTATTCAGATACTCATGTAACCACAGCTAAGTCCTCAATTGAACCAGATGTGTTGACCCAGCTCAAGTACAACAATGATTCTTGCAGAATGCATGTATTTTGTCTAGAACATGCTTTGGGGACATGGACACAACTTCAGGAAATTGGTGGTGCTAATGTTATGCTCTTGTGTCATCCGGGTATTAACACTGTTCCATAATCTCTTGAGTCCTGAGTTTGTCCTTCACTATGCTATCTTAAACAAAAGTCCAATTTTGAATCTATTGCAGAAGTTCAGTTTTCAACCTTGGAACCTGAAATCGGTTGTTTTAATATTGAAATACTGAACCAGTTTTATATTTTACGGCTAGAAACAACCAATTTTTTTAGAGTTTAAGGTAGAAAAATGATTTTCTGTGATGGTTCCGGGTTGAAAAGTGGACTCTTTTCTTTATCTTTAGATTTTGGGCTTGTACAATAGGATTTGACACTTCAAATATTTTCTTGTTTGACTGTTTTGTGTATGCACCTTATTGGTGATTATAGATTTGAGACTATCAGTCAGATGGTAAACTAGGCATGAGATGTGGGGAGATTCAACCTTAGAATTTATTCAAATAGACTGACACCCTTGACGTTGAGCATGTTATTTGAGCAACTACAATATTTGGTTTCCTTTCTATATTCCCCAAAAATATATTCATACTCATTGCAATTTTCTTGGGGATATCTCTGAATTAGTATGCGGGTATGCTGAAAGGGATAAAGTATACAGTTTTTATTAAGTGAATAAAGTGTGAGCTTTTTTTTAGTATGGAATAGTCATATGATTCCATAATCCTAGGAGTGCCTTCCTGCTCCTCATATCCAACATGTTTGTGTTATACCCTTAATATCATTTTAAATATACTTAAGTAGTACAGGATACTCCAAAGAGAAACTTGATGTATTTTCCTTTTTGGTCCATATTTTTAGCACAATTGCTGTACATACTCTGTTGTATGGAGAAGGCCATATAGTAACAAAGAGCTTCAGTTACATATTTTTCATCAAATTCAGTATGGGGTATACTATATTCTCAACAACACTTCAATATTGCTACGAAGGTGCAAGGAGAGTGCTTCAAAAGCTTCAGAGCTTTCATAGGCACTGTCCTTGTTTTCTTTCTGGAAATATAGGCTATATGTATAATGTTAGAAGAGCTATTTTTTAGCAATCTTTGTAATATTATTGCTAGAGTCAACAGTGTTTTTAGTGGACGTCAATCATGTATTCCATGTAAAATGAAGTTGTTCTTGATTAGTGATTTACGTTGCATTTTCAGAATATCCTAGAGCAGAGTCAGCAGCAAAATTCATAGCAGAAGAACTTGGTTTGAAGCCTGATTGGAAAGATGTAGCTTTTGAAGAAGCAACTGATGATGACATCAGAAGAATTCAGTTGGCTTTGCATGATGAAGATGCTGAACCTGCAAGCAGTGACTGGGCAGTTAAAATGGGTATCAATATATACTACAGTGCAAAACAGAGCAAATCCCCGCTTTACAGCAAGCAGATACCATACAATTCCATCATTTACGAGGCATTTGGCCAAGAAAACCCAGACAATTTGACAGATTATGGACGGCAAAGATCAGGCGTGACAAAGAAAAGAGTGGCTGGATGTTGGTGCGGGAAAGTTTGGATGTCAAACCAAGTCCATCCCTTTTTAGTTCGTGAGCACGAAGAACACAATCGTGCTATAGTTTGCAGCAAAGTGATGCTTGGTGCTAATTACCATGAGATAGTATACGATGAACCATCGCTTACATGTAATACAATGGTTGACTGTAGCCCATCAAAAAGGATATCCAGAAGGAAAGGAAGGGACTCTATTGAAAAATCTGGAGCCAGAAAGAAGAGATGCTCCGCCAATGATGAAGCCATTTTACATTGCAGTAGCCTTGGGATGAACTCTAAAACCATCAGCGATCAGCCTAGAAACTTCGATGATCATGACAAACATGAAGGAGGTAAAATTACAGAAGCACCAAGCACTCAGCAATATCAACAATATACCTTGCAAAGCATGAACATGAAGTCAAGTTCTAACAAGCCAAAGGATGATAAAGGAAACCGCAATTTTCTTGACCTTTATGATGAAGCTAATGACGTGGACTGCTGGTTTAACATAGATTCTGGAGATAATGCTGCAATACGACACTTGGAAGACAGTCGACAACAAGAACTTGGTACTGTGAAAGCTAAATCTCCAGGTAAATTGCAAGGTAATATGAGAAAATCGAGCAAGTGCAAGGCGAGAGATGATTCTCTGAATGGAGACAAGAAAGTGCAAAAGATGAATAAGAAATCAATTTCTAGGAAGCAAAAGGACGTCGAGATAAATACACAGTTTCGAGAAGAATACGAGGGAGATAACAACTGGGAGGAAGTTCCAGAAGGAAAAGATCATGATGTGAAAGAGGAATCTAGAGCCAAAACACGAAATGGTGAGGATGATAAAAGAAACAACAACTCTCATGAACTACATGATGAAGATAATGATATGGATTGCTGGCATGACATACAAGGCGGAGATAACGCCACAATGGGAAACTTGGATAACAGTCCAGTACAAAGACTTGAGGCTGCAGAAGTGAAATCTGGTGGTAAATTGCATTGCTGTAAGAGAAAACCCAGCAAGGGCAAGGCAAAGGATGATTACTCAAATGGAGATGAGAGATTGCAAATGCTGAACATAGAATCAATCTCTAGGAAGCAAAAGAGTGATAGCCAGTTTGATGAAGGTTGTGACAGAGATAACGCTTTGAACTCTTTGCTTAATGATGTGGATGAAGCCACACGAGAGAACTGTTATGAAGTTCGGGAAGAAGAAATGGATGGCATGGAAGTGAAGCCTAGAGGGAAGGTGCAAACTGGTAAGAGAAAAACCAGCAGATGTCAAGCGGGTGATAAAGCAGCAAAATTTCCTTGTGATATAGAAGGGTGTGACATGAGCTTCAACTCACAGCAGGATTTGTTGTTGCACAAGCGTGATATTTGTCCTGTTAAAGGATGCAAGAAAAAGTTCTTCTGCCATAAATACCTGCTCCAGCACCGCAAAGTGCACATGGATGAAAGACCACTCAATTGTGAATGGAAGGGCTGCAAGAAGACATTCAAGTGGCCATGGGCTAGGACAGAACACATGAGGGTCCATACGGGGGTGCGACCTTACGAATGCATGGTACCTGGCTGTGGTCAGACATTCAGATTTGTGTCGGATTTCAGCCGCCACAAGAGAAAGACTGGCCATTCCAGTGGTAAGAAAAATAAGGAGAGTACATAACTTCTAATCCCTGTGCAGGAGTGCAGGTTCTTTCTCTGAAGGGTATGCTGATTGAATAACTGCATCAGATTCCATTTGTCGTTGGATTAACCTGCATTAGGAGTCTAATTCATTCCATTGTTTACTGACTCCGCATAATGAGTCAATTTTTCCAGTGCCTTGGGTCCAACTGGCCTGTTGTTGACTGGGGTTATTCCAAGTCAATTGTATGTGCTTTAGTTTATCGCCAACGCTTGGGGAAGTTCCTTTTGTCATCATGGTTAAATTGACATACTTATCTTGCTGTCTGGTGGCATTCAGTTAGTTGTTCGTTATTATTTTCCTATTTATTATTACAAATTGCAGCGTAGGTAATAATAATGTGCACGCTTATTACTATGCTACATCTTTGTTTTTTCTTTTTCAAAATATTGTCAGATAGATCTCACTTTCGATAAAGGGTATTTTTATCGGGTTTGCTATGATTCAGTCTGAGTCCAGGTCCGTTAGAGCCATGTGCGCTAAGATCCATGCATTTTGTGCGTTGGCTTTTTCTTTTTTGGAGAGAATTTTTGTGCGTTGGCTGAGGCTGGAATTTGGAACATTCCAAAAAGTGGGAGATCCAACTACAAGGAAACAGGCAGTCTGGTACATATTGTTATGGTACCTTTCACCTTTTTTTTTGACATGGGAAACATCTCCCGTCCTTTCTGACTCTTTTTCTTTTTTTATATGGGAAATTATCCCAAATGACAAATGAAAGTAATCAGTTTGAGCTTGATTAGTCCTAAACACAATGTGAGTTTTTCTTTTGACTTAGTCCTCTGCGGTGAGTTAACGGGAATGGATAAGAGGCTCAGCTGTTCGTGTTTTTCTCGGGCAGATCGCGTGGCCCATCCCATCCAATTCACGCTACGACGACAAACAAAGATATAAAAAAGAGAAAACCAAAGCTTCAGTTGGTACTTCATGTCCTCGATCATCGCTGCATATGCCGAAGAGTCCATCTTGCGCAGGTCCAACGCCTTCGCCAGGAGTTGCGAGTCGGTTTCAAACACTACTCGAACTAGGCCGAGCTTAGCTGCCATAGTGATTGCATGGGACATAGCTACAGCTTTCGCCGCAAAAGCATCGCTTACGTTGTCTTTCCTCCCAGCCCGAGCACAAAGCAGGCCCCCTCCTTTGATCTAACCGCGACACCCCACCCGGCGTGGTGCTGACCAGGAACAAAGGATCCGTCCACATTGATCTTATAATCAGCCTCGGCCGGGGGTCGCCATCTCTCAGGGTTTCTTCGCTTTTTCGCCAACAAATCTAAATTATCTTGAAAAATAGAAGGATAGATAAAATTCCAATGGCCATTGGACATGATTCGATCCGACGTTGAATAATCAAGAATTGCCCTATCTTTTTTACCATAAGTATTCATTTGATCTTGATCCTTGTGGAGTGAAAAAGACGCTATACTGGATCTGCACATACTTACTGACAATATCCATAAATGGCTTGTTTTTGGTAATCGGTGAAGATTACCATATTGATATTCGGGCGCATGGTAAACATCAGTACTCCAGTGCATTTCGCCGTCTGATTCAGCATAAATATGCTTTTGTACCCTTTCTTTAAAATGTAAAGTGGACGTTCCGGCACGAATCTCTGCAATTACTTGTTCGGATTTTACATATTGATCATTTTGCACTAGAATCAAGCTTTTTGAGGGAATATTCACACTATATAGAATATCTTGACTCTGAATAGTTACATGCAAGTCTATATAACATAGAAAAGTAGGCTGCCCATGACTGGTACGTGTGGGGTGAACCAAATTCTCATTGGATTTTATTTTTCCATTCGAAGGGGATCGTACAAGGTCAGCAGTACCCCCTGTGAATACTCCGCCAGTATGAAAAGTTCTTAATGTTAGTTGAGTCCCTGGCTCCCCAATTGATTGACCTGCAATAATACCTACGGCTTCTCCCAATTCGACCAGATCACTATGAGTAGGACTCCGGCCATAGCATAATTGACAGATCCAAGAAGTGCTTCGGCAAGTAAAGGGGGTTCTAATATATATTGGTTGTGCTCGAAATGGTAGTGCTCGAAAGGCAGTTATGAATCGATTGACTAATCCAATTCCAATATCTTGATTTCGCGCGGCAATGCATCGTGAACCGATATATATCGTCTGCTAATACACGACCAATTAGTGTTTGGACAAAAAGTTTTTCCGTCATCCCATTTTGAGGACTTACGGAAATACCTCGGATAGTACCACAATCTCTTCTACGCACAATAATATGTTGAACTACTTCAACAAGTCTACGTGTAAGATATCCAGCATCTGCTGTACGCACAACAGTATCTACAACCCCTTTGCGGGCTCCGTAGCAGGAAATTATATATTCTGTCAAAGAAAGTCCCTCGCGTAAATTGCTTTGAATAGGTAAATCAATCATTTGTCCTTGAGGGTCCGACATTAATCCTCTCAACTGCTTTCCCGAAGATTTGAATATATTCGAGCACACTGGACCTCGTCCGTCTTGCCACTTCTGCAGCCGCAAGTGGCAATTCTCCCTCTCTGAGTTTGTTCCTATTTGACCACCACAACCACCAAAAGGTAAACACGTGAAGCCGCTTTTTTACATCGAGGCCCCATAGATAATCCATCATCACATGCACGGACATAATGGTCTCCAGCTCCATGCGCTCCTTCTCCATGGCTAGGTCCCTCCACACTTCTTTCACTGACTTGCATTTTATGAAAAGATGTGCTCCATCCTCCTCTGCCTTGCCACAGAATAAGCATTTGGTGTCGGCGATTGGGATGCCCTTGCGTGCTACATTTGTGCGAAGAGCGAGAGAGTCATGTTTAATCCTCCAAGCAAACATTTGGATATTTTTTGGGCAAGGCATCTTCCAAATAAGTTTCCATGAGTCATCCTTAGCGCTGTTCAGATCTCCAGGGTTTGAATCACTTCCCCCACCCCACCATTACGAGTATTCTGCTCGAGCTGACGCTAGAGTTTATATGCACTTTTTACGGAGTGCATCCCCTTGGTATCGTATTGCCATGCAATGAAATCCTGGACTCCTTCCCGCAGCGGTATCTGGAGGATATGTTTGATGTCATCCGCCCAGAAGGTGTCGCGCACCAGTTGCTTGCCCCACTGACCGGTATTTGGATCAATGAGATCGCAGACTCGCTCAAGAAGGGATTGCCCTTTGGGGTCAGGACACGTCGCGACCAGGGCCGAGGTATCCACGGATCAGACCAGATTTTTACTTGAGTACCATCGCCAATCCTCCAAATATACCCCTCCCGGAACAGGTATAGCCCATGAAGTAGGTTGCGCCAAGAGTAGGAGATACCATCTCTAGGAGCAGCATCAAGGATCTGACCGTTTGGGAAGTACCGAGCCTGCAATACCCTAGCACAGAGAGAGTCCGGGTGTTGGATAAGTCTCCATATTTGCCTGGAAAGCAAAGCTATGTTAAAATCATTCATGTCTCGGAATCCCAATCCCCCCTGTGCTTTTGGCTTAGTAAGTGTTTTCCAGCCAATCTAATGTGTGGTATGCTCCTTGTCCTGTTGGCTCCACCAGTAATTTCCTACCAGCGAGCCGAGTTCCGCACAGAAAGATTTTGTCAAGTAAAAACAAGATATAGCAAAGGTGGGAATAGCCTGAGCAACCGCCGTGACCAAAGTTTCCTTGCCGGGCGGCCCTCGCGATGAACCTCTCCTTCCACCCATACACTCGTCCTGCCATCGCGCCCTTGACAAAGGCAAACGCTTTCCTTCTTGATTTACCAACATGAACGGGGAGGCCTAGATACTTCTCATTCCATGACTCGCTTTAAATTTGTAGGGCATCCTTCATAGTCGTTTTGATCGTAGCTCCGGTATTACGGCTAAACATGATCGCTGATTTCTCCAGGTTGATACATTGTCCCGAGCACTCCTCATAGATATCAAGTACCTGGCGCAGTTCTTGGGCCTCAACTTGTTTGGCTTTCAATAGAAGAATGGAGTCGTCCGCGAAGAGCAGGTGGGACACCACCGGTGCTTGCGGACAGATCTTAACCCCGGTTATCCTCCCCGACGCCTTCGCATCATGTAGAAGGGTTGACAATCCCTCCGCACAAATGACGAACAAGTACGGCGAGGCTGGATCCCCTTGCCCGAGACCTCGGGAGGGAGTGAATTGTTCGGTTAGAGCGCCATTTACTTTGATCTGATACCTTACCGAACAAACACAGTTCATGACCAGATCGATCCATCGAGTGCCGAAACCCAGTTTACTCAACAATGCCCTCAAGAATTCCCACTCAACCCTATCATATGCTTTACTCATGTCCACTTTCACTGCTGCAATGCCTTCCTTCCCCTTCTTCTTGTTCAGTATGTAATGTGACACCTCATAAGCCAGAAGCACGTTGTCGGTTATCATCCGACCAGGGACAAAGGCGCTCTGCTCTGGTTCAACGAAATAATGTCCGGAAGCACAATTTTGAGGCGGTTGGCGATAACCTTGGAGACTAACTTGTAGACCACGTTGCAAAGGCTTATTGGCTGGAGATCCTTGATTCTATTGGGGTTCTTCACCTTGGGAATGAGGACTACAACCATGTCATTCCACCCAGGCGGCATGTCACCTCCATTCAGCACCGCAATCACCTCATCCACCACTTTGTCCCCCATGAAGTGCCAATGCTTCTTGTAGACGACCGAGGGCATGCCGTCTGGACCCGGAGCCTTTAAATCACCAATGTGGTCGAGCGCCGCCTTCACCTCCTCCCGTGTTACCTCCGATTCCAGGATTGCCCGCATTGCAGGAGTCACACAAGGTTGAACCTTGTTGATAAGTTCCGGTAGGCGATTAACACCCGCAAAAGTGAATAGATCCTGAAAAAACGAACAGACATAGTTAGTCAGCTCCTCCCCTTCCTTCACCTCCGTGCCATCCTCCCTTCTCAGCTTTTTAATCCTATTAGCCTTCCTCTTTGCTGAAGCAACAACCATAAAGTATTTTGTGCTCTTATTTCCATCCCGTAACCAGTTGACATGAGAGTACTGTTTTGCTTTGGTGTTCTTCTTGCCCTCCAGCTCCTCAACAAGACATCTCAGTCGAGCTTCCTCCCTAATTTTTGCTTCCAAGACCACCACCTCCTTACTCCACTTCTTCATTCTCCCAGCCACATTATTCAATGTAGTGGCAACATCACCTCTATCCTTCAGACATCCCTCTTCCCAAGCTCCTTGAATCTCTGCACTACACCCCTCCTCCTGCAGCCACCAAGCTTCAAAACGGAACCCTCGATCGCCACCCCCTTCCTTTCTGGGCACACCTTGTGTGCTAAAAATTGCAAGTCGATGGTCGGAGTGTCGAGGGGCCCCATTGATCACATTGAAATCAGGGAGCCACTAGCACCATTGTGCGTTTGCCATTGCTTTGTCAAGGCGCTCACAAATATACATATCCACCACCCTGCTGTGATTTCTCCACGTGAACTTATCGCCTTCATAACCAATATCACATAAATCACATGCCTCCAGAGCCCCCCTAAAGTTATCCATGGACCGTTGGGGGCGGACCGCACCTCCTATCTTCTCATCCCCCGTTAGAATTCCATTGAAGTCTCCCAGGCACGACCAAGGCCGATTGGATTGGTGTTGCTGCCCAAGGATGCGCAACATCTTCCATGTTTCCACTTTCCGCTCCAATTCTGATTCGCCATTGTCGGTGGAAACGACACCTATGGGATCACGGGGAATCCCTTCTACGGTCAGCGGGCGCGGGGCTGTGGAAAGAACAGGTTTAAGGGATCAACACGGGAGATTTAACCAGGTTCGGGCCGCAAGTGATGCGTAACACCCTACTCCTGCTAGCTTGGGTTTATCTGGTGTTCTTGGACTAGCTACAAAGCATGCCCGGTCCAAAAAGTCCGAATCCTCTCAGTATGCTGCGGGCCTCCTTTTATAGTCAAAAGGGGCTGCCATAGTGGCACACAGGAGGTGGAAAGTTGTACAGTGGTCGAGTTTATCACCTGACATCACAGGACAAAACGCATTAAATGCGCTACTTAGGTGTCCTCTTGCTTTATCGCGGGCGGTAACGAAGCCCGTCCCGTCTGTTGCCGCTTCGCCTCGGTCCAACGCGCGTCCAGGCTGACTAGGCGCGCAGCGCCACGCTGGCTGGCTGGCTGCTGAGTTGGCGTGGTGGCAGAGTCTTCACGAAGATCTGCATGCCACCACGGAGGTGCTTACTGAGTTGGCCTGGAAGCTGCACGTCGCCATGCAGGCGCTTGCCTTGTTGGCGGGTTGATCGCTGTGTTGGAACGGCGGTGGAGCCTTGGCAGGTGGGGGCCTGGCTGCGGCCCCGCATATGTCCCCGGCAAGGGCCTTGTCGGGGTCTCGTAGGTGTCCCCGGCAAGGGTCTTGCCGGGGGTCTCCGTCCCTTGCCGGGGGTCTCCGTCTTCTGGTCCTCATCTAACATTGTATGTTCTTGGTCTTCACAAAGATCTGCATGCCACCACGGAGGCGCCTCCCGGGCCTTGGTTCCAATGTGGTTGATGACGTCGGAACTCTCAGGCTCAAGGGCGGCGGCTCTGCTGGTGTTGGGCGAGTTTCCCCGGCAAGGCTCTTGCCGGGGCTGTGAAGGCCACCTCGGCAAGGGCCTCGCCGGGGGAGTTCCACCTCGCCCCTCAGCTCTTCATGCTTCTAGTCTTGAGCATGGCTCTGGTAATCTTTGCTTCTTCTGCCCCGCCAAGCGTGGCCACGGGCATGGGGCTGCGACTGCCCGCGCATAAGTAAAGGGTACAAAAAGGGACCCCTACTTTTGTACACCGACAGGAGCCCCCGGGCCTGAGCCACATATAAGCGCGGGGCGTTATTGGGCTAGGCCCAGAACGGTGCGCAGGCGCGCGCGCGGCGGAGTTTCTACTGCAGTAACTCCCTCACTCGTTGCGCTTCCCCACGACCAGCGTTGAATGCATGACGTGGGGGTCGTGCGTGGGGTGGTTGCTGCACGCATGCGCCACATCGTGGTAAAGAGGCGGTCTGTGCCTTCCCCATAAAAAGGAAAAACTGCAGGCGCACTGCTCATTTACCCCCTGCGCCTTTTCCAATCTCGGAACCGCCGTTCCCCTCTTCTTCCTCAGGCGAAAGATTCGAAACTCTCGCCCCTGCTCGCTGCCGCCGCGCCCCCATTGCTCTTGATTCTTCGCCCTCTTCCAGCCGCCATGGCACCCAAAACCAGCAAGGGCAAGGGAGTGGCCAAGGACGCCGAGGAGAAGGAGGCGCTGGAGAGTGAGCTGGCGGTGCTGCGGACGCAACACGCCTATTTCCCCTCGAGGGTCGATGCGGTCCACCTCAGGGACTACTTCAAGCCCTTGTGTGGGAGGGCGACGACGGGGTACCCTGCCACGCATACCATCCCTGCCGATTTCGCCAAAGCCAGCCCAAATCGGTATGCCTTCTTCGTTGATTACTTTTCTTGCGGGCTCTGCCCCCTTTCTCTGATTTCTTCAATGACATCATGCACACCTACGACTTCCACCTCCTTGACTTCACGCTGCATGCCGTGGCGTGTATGGCTCTCTTCGCCCATCTCTGCGAGGGCTTTGCCGGAGTGCTCCCCAGCACGGCGCTCTTTCGCCACTACTTCTATCCTCGCATCCAGCTAGGGGATGCCATTTCTGGGAGCATCGCCTGGATCCCGAGGGCCGAGGAGAAGGGCACGTACCCGGGGGGGTGCCCAGAAGGAGAGGTGGGAGGAGTGGCGGGGCCGGTGGCTCTGGATCAAGGAGGAGGATCCGCAGGAGTTCTGTCAAGTTCGTCAGAGCGCGCCAACCCGCCGCAGGGACTGGAGTGACCTCGACGCCAACGAGAAGAAGCTCTCGATCGCCACCACTAGGATCCATCGCCTCACCATGACCGGGCTGAATCGCCACGTTGCACAACAAGCGCAGGCCGGCCTGGGACTTCAGGAATGCGACCGACGTCATGAGGCTCTGCCCTGGCTTGAAGCATAACTTCACGGTGATGGGGCATGCCCATTTTTGCCAGAGGCTCTTCCAGGTCAATGTGGGCGACGACGGCTGGGCTGAGAGGACCGGCAGGGCCGTGAAGTCCGGCAAGGCCGTCAATGGGCCCCTGTTTGGGTTGCCAGCAGGAGTGGTCCCGCTGAGCAACAACTCTCGCCAGTCCGCCATTATCTCTATGACGCCGGACTTCAACGCGCTCGGCCTCGACCCGGCCTGGGCTGAGCCACCAGCAGAGAAAGTGCAGGAGTTCTTCTACAACTTGTCGGAGAGCTATGTTCGCGACGAGCCGGAGCTCATCCGCGACACCACCAAGGAGGAGCTGGATTACATCGCCGCCAGGGCGGCGGAGGCAGCGCTTGCCAAGGAGGTCGGTAGCGCCAGTGCCGTGGAGGACGAGGCTGACGCGGCCGTGGAGGAGAAGGAGCTCGCCTAGTGGGCGGAGTCTACCGGGGAGGCCAGCGGCGCCGGCCCTAGGTCCCCCCTTATCGAAGACGTGGGTGAGGACCGCGCAGCGGCAACCGGCTCAGGAGCAGCTCGTGCGCCTGACGAGGGCGATGAAGGTCGCGGTAGCGAAGAGGGCGGTGAAGGCCCGGTGGCGAAGAAGACGGCGACTGCCTCCTCCTCGTCCAAGCAACGCTGGACCCCATCCCCTTCTCCCTCTCCTCGGACAACACCCTGGAGGCCGAATTCGACCTCGGGTCTTTTAGCCCGAAGAGGAAGAGGAGGCCAGTGGAGGAGGAGGTGGAGAATGAGTAAGTATTTCATCCCGCATCATCTCATGTCCTTACGCCCGTGTTATCCTCATTTGATTTGATGTCGTCTTAACAGGGACATGGAGACGCTGGCCCAAAGGCTGTCGAAGAGGGCCAAGGCCTCGACGAGCGACAAGCCCCCGACGGGTACTTCGCGTACGCCGGTGTTGGTGGATAGCAGCCTGATGTCTATTACACAACCTTCTTCTTGTAGACGTTGTTGGGCCTCCAAGTGCAGAGGTTTGTAGGACAGTAGCAAATTTCCCTCAAGTGGATGACCTAAGGTTTATCAATCCGTGGGAGGTGTAGGATGAAGATGGTCTCTCTCAAACAACCCTGCAACCAAATAACAAAGAGTCTCTTGTGTCCCCAACACACCCAATACAATGGTAAATTGTATAGGTACACTAGTTCGGCGAAGAGATGGTGATACAAGTGCAATATGGATGGTAGATATAGGTTTTTGTAATCTGAAAATATAAAAACAGCAAGGTAACTAATGATAAAAGTGAGCGTAAATGGTATTGCAATGCTAGGAAACAAGGCCTAGGGTTCATACTTTCACTAGTGCAAGTTCTCTCAACAATAATAACATAATTGGATCACATAACTATCCCTCAACATGCAACAAAGAGTCACTCCAAAGCCACTAATAGCGGAGAACAAACGAAGAGATTATGGTAGGGTACGAAACCACCTCAAAGTTATTCTTTCGGATCGATCTATTCAAGAGTTCGTACTAGAATAACACCTTAAGACACATATCAACCAAAACCCTAATGTCACCTAGATACTCCAATGTCACCTCAAGTATCCGTGGGTATGATTATACGATATGCATCACACAATCTCAGATTCATCTATTCAACCAACACAAAGTACTTCGAAGAGTGCCCCAAAGTTTCTACCGGAGAGTCAAGACGAAAACGTGTGCCAACCCCTATGCATAGGTTCATGGGCGGAACCCGCAAGTTGATCACCAAAACATACATCAGGTGGATCACGTGATATCCCATTGTCACCACAGATAAGCACGGCAAGACATACATCAAGTGTTCTCAAATCCTTAAAGACTCAATCCGATAAGATAACTTCAAAGGGAAAACTCAATCCATTACAAGAGAGTAGAGGGGGGAGAAACATCATAAGATCCAGCTATAATAGCAAAGCTCGCGATACATCAAGATCGTACCACCTCAAGAACACGAGAGAGAGAGAGATCAAACACATAGCTACTGGTACATACCCTCAGCCCCGAGGGTGAACTACTCCCTCCTCGTCATGGAGAGCGCCGGGATGATGAAGATGGCCACCGGTGAGGGTTCCCCCCTCCGGCAGGGTGCCGGAACAGGGTCCCGATTGGTTTTTGGTGGCTACAGAGGCTTGCGGCGGCGGAACACCCGATCTATTCTGTTCCCCGAAGGTTTTAGGGTATATGGGAATATATAGGCGAAAGAAGTCGGTAAGGGAAGCCACGAGGGGCCCACGAGGGTGGAGGGCGCGCCCCCCTGCCTCGTGCTCTCCTCGTTGATCCCCTGACGTGCACTCCAAGTCTCCCGTATTGCTTTCTTTCCAAAAATAACTTTTCCGATGGTTTCATTCTCTTTGGACTCCGTTTGATATTCCTTTTCTGCGAAACACTGAAACAAGGGAGAAAACAGAAACTGGCACTGGGCTCTGGGTCAATAGGTTAGTCCCAAAAGTAATATAAAAGTGCATAAAGCCCATTAAACATCCAAGATGGATAATATGATAGCATAAATACTTCATAAATTATAGATACGTTGGAGACGTATCAGCATCCCCAAGCTTAATTCCTGCTCGTCCTCGAGTAGGTAAATGATAAAAGAAATAATTTATGAAGTGTGAATGCTAGCAGGTGCATAAGTTTGATCAATGATAATTTCAATCACCTTTTCTAGCATCATTATATGTCATAACAGTAGCTCAACTCATAGAACTTTTCATGATCAAGTAACAAACTATTCACATGTTAAAGTATAGATCATAAACTTTCTTGAAAACTAACAAACCGTGTTATTAGTCATCAAACAATTACAATTCATTTTATTTTCAGGAGGAGTCTATGTCAGAGCTTTGATTCAGCAAACTTCACATACTCAACTATCATTTAGTCTTCCATGATTGCTACCACTCAAAGCATATTTTTAGAACAAATAGTATTCATCGAACATAGAGAAAGATAGGGGCTTAATGTTTCGCCTCCCATCCTTTTACCTCAAGGGTAATGTCAACCGTAATAATTCATGCTCAAATATATTTGAATGGCCATATATGCTTAGATCTTTCCATCACATGATGCTTGCCAACTAAAGAGTAGGTTGGAATGAGAAGGAATACTACTGACTCTTGCATAAAAGTAAAAGATAGGCCCTCCGCAGAGGGAAGCAGGGATTTGCAGAGGTGCCAGAGATCGAAGCAAAAAAAAAAGATGAAAATAATTTTGAGAGGTATGCTTTCATTGTCAACATAACGACCAAGAGTTCCCAATATCTTCCATACTAGATACATTATAGGCGGTTCGCACGCAGAAAATTAAAGTTTTTACTCCCCCTCCACCAACATTCACACTCCACGGCTTGTCCGAAACAACGGGTGCCGTCCAACTATCAACTTTCCTGGGGGAGTTTTGTTTAAATTATTTGCGATTTTGTTTTTGATCTTTTGATCATAGGACTGGGCATCCTAGTTACCAGCCCTTTTCTCGTGAATGATGAGCGGAGTCCACTCATCGTGAGAATAACCCACCTAGCATGGAAGATACTGACAGCCCCTAGTCGCTACATGAGTGATTCGGGCATACAAAACAGATTATTATTTGAAGGTTTAGAGTTTGGCACATGCAAATTTACTTGGAACGACAGGTAAATACCGCATATAGGTAGATATGGTGGACACTCATGGAAGAAACTTGGTTCAAGGAACTTAGAGCCAAGATTCTAAAAAGCAAGCACGACATGTTAGAGGATCCATAAGAATATAACTTCTATACAAATATACCCAAGCATAACTCATTATGTTGTCTTCCTTGTCCAACTTCAACTAATTTGCTCAGGTTTGAAAATAATTTATGGGGCTCACAATCATAGAAGATGTCCAAGATAGTATATTTATATGTGAAATCTCTCTTCCTTCAATATTCTTTCATGAATTGTTCAAGTGACCGATACAATGTTTGCTAACCTTCGAATTTTTTACCACATCTACTTCTTATATGTGAAGGCATTACTCCCCACGGGAAAGGCATATGAAACATATATAATTTCAGATTTATGACATTCAAATCATTCGACTATTTACTCATAGGATATAAGTGAAGCACACGAGTAAATGACAAACTACTCCAAAAAGATATAAAGTGAAGATCAATGAGTAGTTAAATAATTATGTAGCTATGTGAAGACTCTCTCATTTAAGAATTTCAGATATTGGTATTTTATTCAAACAGCAAGCAAAGCTAAAGAAAATAAAATGACGCTCCAAGCAAAACACATATCATGTGGTGAATAAAAATATAGCTCCAAGTAAAGTTACCGATGAACGAAGACGAAAGAGGGGATGCCATCCGGGGCATCCCCAAGCTTAAGCTCTTGGTTGTCCTTGAATATTACCTTGGGGTGCCTTGGGCATCCCCAAGCTTAGGCTCTTGCCACTCCTTATTCCATAGCCCATCGAATCTTTACCCAAAACTTGAAAACTTCACAACACAAAACTCAACAGAAAACTCGTAAGCTCCGTTGGTATAAGAAAATAAAACCACCACTTAGGTACTATTGTGAACTCATTCTAAATTCATATTGGTGTTATATCTACTGTATTCCAACTTATCTATGGTTCATACCCTCCGATACTACTCATAGATTCATCAAAATAAGCAAACAACACATAGAAAACAGAATCTGTCAAAAACAGAACAGTCTGTAGTAATCTGTAACTAACGCAAACTTCTGGAACTCAAAAAATTCCACCAAAATAGGACGACCTAGATAATTTTATTATTGATCTTCTGCAATTGGAATCAGTATTTTATCACGTTCTGGTGATTTTTAACAATTGGTTTCGTGAACAGAAAGTTTCTGGAATTTTCTGGAATTTTACTTGGCACAAACACTAATTAAAACATAAAACCACATCTAACCAGAGGCTAGATCAAATATTTATTACTAAACAGAACCAAAAAGCAAGAAACAAAAATAAAATTGGGTTGCCTCCCAACAAGCGCTAACGTTTAACGCCCCTAGCTAGGCATGATGATTTCAATGATGCTCATATAAAAGATAAGAATTGAAGCATAAAGAGAGCATCATGAAGAATATGACTAGCACATTTAAGTCTAACCCACTTCCTATGCATAGGTATTTTGTGAGCAAACAACTTATGGGAACAATAATCAACTTGCATAGGAAGGCAAAGCAAGCATAACTTCAAGATTTTCAACACATAGAGAGGAAACTTGATATTATTGCAACTCCTATAAGCATATATATTCCTCCCTCATAATAATTTTCAGTAGCATCATGAATGAATTCAACAATATAACCATCACATAAAGCATTCTTTTCATGATCTACTTGCATAAAAAAATTACTACTCTCCACATAAGTAAAATTCTTATCATTCGGAATAGTGGGAGTATCATAAGAGACTTGAATACTATAAATTGTTTCCACATTAAAAGAGTAATGTTCAGAAAAAGGGATGATGAGGACATCAATACCATTGTTACACCCACAGCCCCTACTACTACATATACTGGACCAATTACTAGAGCTCGCGCACGCTAATTAAATTATCAGGTACTTTCGTTTCTTGGTAATGATTCTAATGTTCATGAGAATATGATGCTGCCTAAATTGGATACATTTGTTTTGCTTACAAATGAAGGGCCTGGCATGGATAAGAGGGATGAACATTGGAGCAAGAACAAGCATGGAGTTGATGGCATGCGCAAGGGGAACAAGAACGGAGTTACAAGTGATGATTTCAGGACTTTGAAGCCACCATAATGAGTGCATGAAGCCTTGGACGAAATATACAAGATGCCACTTCATAAACTTCGTCCAGAGGCTATTCTAGGTGCTGCGTCACCTTATTATTGGGCCAGGCCCATGTAATTTCGAGATACTTAAGTATAGGCTGTTTTTAGAGTCCGTATGTGTGAGGAAACAAGAGTTAGGGTTGGTTTCGGACCCCCTCCCTCAAGGGCCACAAAATTCCCTCCTCTTCCTCCATATATACAACTCTTAGGGCGTCGTTTAGACTTTGGGTTTTGTTTAGATTAAAAGTTCGCCATAGTTGCAACTTCGCGTACTTCGTTTGTGTTCAACGACCAGACAAAGGCGTCACAGAACCCCACCTTGATCAATAAAGCTTTCCTCTTATATTCGCAACATCCTGATTGCAATCTTAGTTTCTTGCTTGTTCTTTGTTTGCCTGCAGGAAACAGACCTTCGTGGTCAGGTTGATCGTGCTCCGGCGTGGTCAATAATCTCTCGGAGTTGGTTTAGCGATTGCTAAGGTGCGACGTCCTCGCACGTTCGTAGTCGGATCGTCAAAGTCGAATTCCTCCAAAACGATAGCCACCATCTCATCGAAAGACGGGACACCTTTGCCTCTATCAAGTGGTATCAGAGCTCCAGGTTGCTCGGTGAGATTTTACAGTTTTTTCGTAGTTTAGACCGAGTCTGTTCTTCATACCTATAGTCCACGAAAAAGCCAAAAAAATTAGGGGTAGTTCATCTTATCCGAACCAATCTGAGCCTTTGCATAATCTTTTCTGTATTTGCTTTGTTGAATTTGAGGTCGCATCGTCGTGTCAAGTTGCTGGTCCTAGCGTCTAGTACTTTAGAGTTTCGAGTTCTATTCACAAGTTGTCACGCCGCCGCCGCACCATCGTCATCACCGCTGCCATATACCACCATTGTCATCACCGCTGCCATCTACCACCATTGCTTATCCACCACCGCTCTGAATCCGTATCCATATACCACCACCAATCCGTATCCATATACCACCACCGATCCGTATCCATATACCACCACTGCTGCCATATCCTACCACCATATATCCACCACCAATCTGAGTTCTTTTCATATTAGGTTTGTTTTCGAGATCCATCTATTTTCTATTTCGTGTTTCCTTGCCTGAGTAGGTCTCGAAAAAAAAAGAGTCTGGAGACCCCCGAGCAGTTTTTAGGCCAAAATTTCGGCGACCAAAAATATTTTTCCCTATCTTATTTTTAGGCTTTTCTGAGTTTTTTTGAGACACTCGCCATCATAGTGATTTGTTGTCGCACTTTTTCGTCGTCGCTGCCCTGATTTCTGAAAAAAATAGTCAAATTTTTTTTGTACCCATCCTGTCAGTTTGACCTGGGAAGAGTTTTGAGACACTCGCCATTATAGTGATTTTTCGCAAAAAAAGAGGAACGCAAAAAAAGAGGAAAAAAAGTGCAAAAAAAAAGTGAAAAAAAGAAAAAAAATCAGAGTGTGCTCCTCCCTTGTTTACGTGCAGCGCCGTGATTTTGTTAGTGTTCTAGGCTCGCGTCTCTAGTACGGTTTAGCCTAGGACCAGCACAGTACCGTCGTTGAGCGTTTATTCAACTTTGCATCTCTGAATTGATTATTGCTGACCCTTTTTGCTACCATATTATAAGCCTTCCCAGCTCCACATACATCTACATCGTGCGTTTGACTCTCCCTGGTAATCGCTCTATCCAAGCTTTGAGAGTTTTGACTACATCGGTTGCCGATCACCGCCTGCTGCTGGGTAAGAACTGGTAAGAATTTGAGATTTGCTTGACGGATTTGTGACACCCACCACCACCACTTGATGCGGAGCATCCTACGGTCATCCCCATGGACCTACCATCGTCTCATCAAGAGCCCCATGGACCTATGACACGAGCACGAGCTAGAGCTCTTGAGAACGAGGTGACTTCCTTCCTTAGTGATATCACATATGATCCACTCGAGACATGGCTACTACCTAAGTCCGATATGCTATGCATGATTAGGTGTCAAGAGGAGCCTCCCGAGGATGCACGTGAAGACGGACAAGCCGCCAAGTTCACGGATGAAGAGAACCAACGGAAACGGGCAAGTTCACCTTCCAGGCCCCGGACATCCGGCCAAGTCCCCGGACATCCGGCCCCTGGAGCAACCACAGCAGCAGCAGCCCAGACGGCCAAGCCTACAGGGCCCGGACATCCGGCGTCCAGCCCGGACATCCGGCCCCAGCCCGGAAATCCGGCCAAAAGCCCGGACATCCGGCGCCACGCTACAGAACATCCAGAAGTTTTGCCCTCCAGCCCGGACATCCGGCCCCTCCTGAAGCCCCGGACATCCAGCCCGTCGCCCGGACATCCGGCCACCCCTGTCTGCGCACAGTAAGGGCCGAGGCCCGTGTACCCCTTCGACCCCCTAGACTATATATACTCCTTCTCCTCCATATTTCCAGGGTTAGCAAAGGATTAGCTCATTTAGAGATAGAGCTTTGCTCATCCATATCGGATCTACTCCACGAGAGAGACCGCGGCCCCTCTACGGAGACGATCCACCTTGGATTCAAGACCTCCTCACGGAGAAGACCCCCATCAAGACCTCCTCACGGAGAAGAACCGGTTACCCTTTGTATCATCCTTTGTTGACTTTGGATCTTGTATCTTACCTTTGTGTTCATCGATCTAGCGCATGTGTGATCTATTCTTGTTGGTTGAGTGATTCCCCTCGTGTTCCTCTCGTGTTTCCCCTCATGTTCATCACGTTCCTCGTAGGGATCCGCTCCTTTCGTGAAAGATCGGCCATCTAGGGTTCCACCCTACATCATCTTGGTATCATGAGCCACGTTGATCACGATTTCGGAGCCCCCTCTCTTTGTTTTCTAGCTTGATTTTGTTGTTTTTCGTCCTAACCCGAAAATTGCCCCAATTTTTTTTTGTGATTTGTTGGTGTGATGAAGTTTTGTTGGATTTGATCCGCGGATTTCGTGTGTTGCAGGTAGATCTAGCTTTTCCCCGTCTTTTCCCCAATTTCCATCCACAAATTCCTCCGAAATTTTGCCCCGGATTTGACCTCTCCACGCGGTGTTCATCCACGGATCCCGAGCCCGGACATCCGGCCATCAGCCCGGACATCCGGCCCCTGACAGCATCAACTCCATCCTCCATTCCGTTTACCGCCTAACTTTCGTCCAATTTTGTTCTGGAGCCCACATACACTTCCGCATACCACCACCATTTCCGCATAGCACCACCATAGCCTTTCCCGCTACCAACTCCGACAATTTTGACTCATTTTGTTTTGAGAATTTGAGTTGTGGTTTCCGTGTCCTATTGTGTTTCGGCTATCTAGGTACGGTTCGGCATCAACATCACCACCGCTCATCTTCGCCAAGGACTACTACGAACGGCTACATTGGTATCACCTTCACCTTCATATCATCTTGGTATAGCGATATCATCATACTCTCTTGCATTTGCATTGATAAACCCATGGCCTTACTTTTGCGTAGCTTACCCATCGAGACTAGCCTTTGAGTATTGCCGGCAACATGACTTGTGCACATTAGTGTTCATACTTCACATAGCATACATACCATCATTGAGTTGCATATCTTGGTATCATCTCTTGTGTCACAAAAGTTGTCTTCGCATACACAATTGCTATCTTGGTTCGTGAAGCATTGCATGAGAAAAGAGCTCAAACAACAAAGAGCCAAACAAGCTTTTAAGCAAAAGGAGAAAGATAAGCAAAGAGCTTAAGCAAGAACCATAGCATCATACAACATTAAGATTTTCATACTCGATCATCTTGGATCAAAGCATAGAAACATCATACATATAGCATACTTGGGATAGGAGTCGTTGCATTTTTTTGCTTAGTAGGTTGTGCACAAGTTCGTATCCGCCTATTGTGCAATCGTGCTAGCGTCTCTCTAGTGTTGTGCAACAAGAGCATCTTGGTGGATTCCACATTTTGGCTCACCCTTGGTTGCCCAACCCCACTTATCTATTTGCGTGTGTGTTTCCGTGTACCATATCTTGCTATTGGTCTACTTGTTGCATTTGCAAATTTGTGAATCTTTTCCAACATTATTGAGTCTCACTTACAATTGCATCAAATTTCGTACCACCATCCTAACCAAGCTCGACCATAAGCTTTTACTTGTGTAGGTGTGAGAACCGACAAGAAACGGTACCAATTGTGCTATTTCCTTGCTACACATTGGAGTGATCTTTGATCCATTTTCAACATCGGTCAAGGTACATTTGGTATTGGTTCTTCTCTTTCTCCCACTCACATATCTTTGTTTGGAATGATGCCCAAGTACTTCTACCAATCCACTCTTCTTGGAGCAAGACGACGACATGTCATCCTACGTCACCAAGACTCAACTATTTGGTGCACACCGAGCTTTGCATCAAGAACAACTTGCTTTGGGCGATCGCATTGACAACCTCGCCACCGATCTACGACAATCTGAGCAACGTACAAGAGACTACTTCGACACATCCATGAGTTCCCTCAAAGAAGATATCCGAACCATGATGGTCCGCTCTTCTACAACTTCGTCCTCGTCAAGACGGAGCCGCTCAAGTCGACACTACGACGACACCATCTCCGGTTCAAGTACACCGACATCGAACACTCTTCGTCGTGCCGCGCGTCAAGACCGTCAAGCTAACCGCAATCCTCTACACGACACCGACTCTCAAGAGCATCGACATAGTCACAACCAAGTTGCTTTCGCACAAGCACAAGAACGGCAACGCCAACGACAACAAGAACAAGAGGAGCGAGCGCGACAACATCAAGATGCACAAGACGCCGAGGCACAACGTCAAGAACGACAACTACGTGAAGCTCAAGCACTTGAGGCGCAACGTGCTCTTCAAGACTCAAGTCGTGCGGTAGCCAATCGAGGCCGACAAGCTCGACTACATCAAGAAGCACTTCGCGACGAAGCTCAAGAAAGGATTTACCAAGCACGTGTGCATCGTCAAGCCCCTCGTCAAGATCAACAAGCTCCTCGTCAAGATAGACAAGTTTCTCCTCAAGCGAGACAAGAACGTCAAGTCCATCGAGAGCAAGAAGACAATGGACCCCCTCCTCGCCAAGAGCAACATGAGATCGACAACCCTCCTCGCCAAGAGCAACATGAGGAAGACGACTGATGAGGACATCAATACCATTGTTACACCCACAGCCCCTGCTGCTATACATACTGGACCAATTACTAGAGCTCGCGCACGCCAATTAAATTACCAGGTACTTTTGTTTCTTGGTAATGATTCTAATGTTCATGAGAATATGATGCTGCCTAAATTGGATACATTTGTTTTGCTTACAAATGAAGGGCCTAGCTTTGAGAAGGATGAACATTGGAGCACGAACAAGCATGGAGATGATGGCATGTGCATGGGGGACAAGAACGGAGTTACAAGTGATGATTTCAGGACGTTGAAGCCACCATAATGCGTGCATGAAGCCTTGGACGAAATATACAAGATGCTACTTCATAACTTTCGTCCAGAGGCTATTCTAGGTGCTGCGTCACCTTATTATTGGGCCAGGCCCATGTAATTTCGAAATACTTGAGTATAGGCTATTTTTAGAGTCCGTATGTGTGGGGAAACAAGAGATAGGGTTGGTTTCGGACCCCTTCCCCAAGGGCCACGAAATTCCCCCCCTCTTCCTCCATATATACAGCCCTTAGGGCGTCGTTTAGACTTTGGGTTTTGTTTAGAATAAAAGTTCGCCATAGCTGTAACTTCGCGTACTTCGTTTGTGTTCAACGACCAGACAAAGGCGTCATAGAACCCCACCTTGATCAATAAAGCTTTCATCTTATATTCACAATATCCAGATTGCAATCTCAGATTCTTGCTTGTTCTTCGTTTGCTCGCAGGAAACAGACCCTCGTGGTCAGGTTGATCGTGCTCCGGCGTGGTCAATAACCTCTCGGAGTTGGTTTAGCGATTGCTAAGGCGCGTCGTCCTCGCATGTTCGTAGTTGGATCGTCAAAGTCGACTCCCATCAAAGCGATATCCATCATCTCATCGAAAGACGGGACACCTTTGCCTCTATCAAGTGGTATCAGATTTCCAGGTTGCTCGGTGAGATTTTACAGTTTTTCGTAGTTTAGATCGAGTCTGTTCTTCATACCTACAGTCCACGAAAAAGCCACAAAAAAAATTTAGGGTTAGTTCAGTATATCCGAACCAATCTGAGCCTTTGCATAATCTTTTTAGGGTTTTTGCTTTGTTGAATTTGCGGTTGCATCGTCGTGTCCAGTTGCTGGTCTTAGAGTCTAGTCTTTTAGAGTTTCGAGTTCTGGTCATCAGTTGTCACGCCGCCGCCGCACCATCATCATCGCCTTGCCATCTACTACTATTGCTTATCCGCCACCGCTCTGAATCCGTATCCATATACCACCACCGATCCGTATCCATATAACACCACCGATCCGTATCCATATACCACCACCGCTACCATATACCACCACCGCTGCCATATCCTACCACCATATATCCACCACCAATCCGAGTTCTTTTCATATTCGGTTTGTTTTAGAGATCCATCTATTTTCCGTTTCGTGTTTCCTTGCCTGAGTAGGTCTTGAAAAAAAAAGTCTGGAGACCCCCGGGCAGTCCTATTTTTAGGTCTCGGGGAGTGTTTTGAGACACTCACCATCATAGTGATTTTTTGTCGCACTTTTTCGTCGTCGCTGCCCTGATTTCCGAAAAAAATAGTCAAAATTTTTTGTGCCCATCCTGTCAGTGTGACCTGGGAAGAGTTTTGAGACACTCGCCATTATAGTGATTTTTCGCAAAAAAGGAGCGCAAAAAAAAGAGCGAAAAAAATAGCAAAATAAAAATTCCAGAGTGTGCTTTTCCCTTGTTTACGTGCAGCGCCGTGATTTTGTTAGTGTTCTAGGCTTGCGTCTCTAGCACGGTCTAGCCTAGGACCAGCACAGTACCGTCGTTGAGCGTTTCTTCAACTTTGCATCTCTGAATTGATTATTGCAGACCATTTTTGCTACCATATTATAAGCCTTCCCAGCTCCACATACATCTACATCGTGCGTTTGACTCTCCCTGGTAATTGCTCTATCCAAGCTTTGAGAGTTTTGACTACAACGGTTGCCGATCACCACCTGCTGCTGGGTAAGAACTGGTAAGAATTTGAGATTCGCTTGAAGGTTTTGTGACACACCACCATCATCACCACTTCCTAGTAGTCTGCAGGATCATATTCTTTTGTGTTACTATTGCTGCTAACTATGGCAGGATCACAAGCCGATGAGACTGATTGGGAGAACATGACGAACAAGGAGTTGTATGATAAATTTCAGCAAATGATGAGTGGCCAGGTGGGAGATGTGCTAAACAGATTTGAAGAGGCTATGGAGAAGATAGATGCCGTGGAGAAGTCGTTCGAGACAAAGCTGGATAACAAGTTTACTGAATTACTCAAGCGTCTTCCCCAACCACCACCAGCTGCACATGTCGCACCTCTACAACAACAACAACCACATCTCCAACGCCGCCTTCCAAATCAAGTGGGACGAGCACAGCGCGTTCCAATTGAGACTGGTCAAAATTCGGGTGCCGCTGCACCTACTGTTGATGCTTCTTTGGCTCCTGCTACTGCGGCGGCTGAGGAGGATGACGATTATGTGGGCGATTATGAGGATGAGGTTGATCAAAATCAGAACTACGCGCAGCCACCAGCACCACCACCAGCAGGTCGACCTCAGGTATATATTCGCAACGGTAGGCCGGCACCACCACCTCAGGTACGAGATCATGACCATCTCCCTAAACTGAAATTGAATATTCCACCATTTGAGGGTAGATATGTTCCTGATATATATCTTACTTGGGAGTTAGAAACTGAACAACGATTTACATGTTTACAATATCCTGAGGAGAGACGTGTTCCTGCTGCTGTTTGTGCTTTCACTAGCTTTGCATGTGTTTGGTGGTCTGAACATTGTAGATTATATCCTGTTCCAGCTACTTGGGCTGCTTTGAAAACTGCTATGCGTACTCGTTGGGTTCCACCATATTATCAACGTGAATTACTTCAAAAATTGCAGCGCTTAAGACAAGGGAAAAATTCTGTAGAAGAATATTATCAGGAATTACAAACTGGCGTGATTAGATATGGTATTGTTGAGGAGAATGAAGCTATGCTTGCACGTTTTATGGGTGGATTAAATAAAGAGAGTCAGACCATTCTAGAGTATAAGGATTATAATAATATCACTCGTTTATTCCATCTTGCTTGTAAAGCTGAACGTGAAGTGCAGGATCGACAGCCATTGGTGCGAACTAACTTTTCTGCAGGTCGACCTTCATCATGGACACCGCGTGCATCTTCTACTTCCACTGCACCAGCACCTCCATCAGGTTCCACCTCCAGCCGTGATACAAGAAAGCAGGCACAACCACCACTATCTGCCAAGAGCGCACCTGCCGGGCCTGCACGGAGCTCTTCTTCTTCCATGGCATCGACAGGGCACACAAGTGATATTATTTGTCGTCGTTGTAAGGGAAGAGGACATTATGCGAGAGAATGCAAATCTCAGCGTGTAATGATTGCTACTGAGGATGGTGGGTATGAGTCCGCTAGTGACTATGATGAGGAGACTTTGGCTCTTGTTACACGTGAAGAACATGGTGGAGATGATTCTGAAAATGAGACGCAATACATGGCTCCTGAAGACGCTGACAGGTATGAATGTTTAGTTGCTCAACGTGTTTTGAGTGTGCAGGTCACACAAGTAGAGCAAAATCAGAGGCATAATTTGTTCCATACAAAGGGAGTTGTGAAGGAACGTTCTGTTCGCGTCATCATAGATGGAGGGAGCTGTAACAACTTGGCTACCATGGAGATGGTGGAGAAGCTATCTCTCACCACAAGACCACATCCACATCCTTACTACATCCAATGGTTCAACAACAGCGGCAAGGTTAAGGTAACACGTACTGTTCGTGTGCATTTTAGTATCTCTACATATGCTGATTATGTTGATTGTGATGTGGTACCCATGCAAGCATGTTCCTTATTACTAGGTAGACCATGGCAATTTGATAAAAATTCTGTACACCATGGTAGAAACAATCAGTATACTCTTGTTCATAAGGATAAAAATATTACATTGCTTCCTATGACTCCTGATTCCATTTTGAAATATGACATTAATAGAGCTAATAAAGCAAAACAGGAGAAAAATAAGAGTGAAAATTAGATTGTGGCAAAAGAATTTGAGCAACAAATGAAACCTAATAATAAACCATCTAGTGTTGTTTCTGAAATTAAATTGAAAAGTGCATGTTTACTTGCCACAAAATATGATATTGATGAGCTAGATTTCAGCAAATCTGTTTGCTATGCTTTTGTGTGCAAAGAGGCATTATTTTCATTCGAGGACGTGCCTTCCTCTTTGCCCCCTGCTGTCACTAACATTTTGCAGGAGTTCGCTGACGTCTTCCCACAAGACGTGCCACCGGGATTACCACCTATTTGAGGGATTGAGCATCAAATTGACTTAATTCCCGGTGCATCGCTACCCAACCGTGCACCATACCGTACCAATCCAGAGGAGACGAAGGAGATTATGCGTCAAGTACAGGAGCTGCTCGACAAAGGTTATATACGCGAATCTCTTAGTCCTTGTGCTGTTCCTATTATACTAGTGCCTAAAAAGGATGGTACGTCGCGTATGTGTGTTGATTGTAGAGGCATTAATAATATTACTATTTGTTATCGTCATCCTATTCCTAGGCTAGATGATATGCTTGATGAATTGAGTGGCTCTACAATATTCTCCAAAGTTGATTTGCGTAGTGGATACCATCAAATTCGTATGAAATTGGGAGATGAATGGAAAACTGCATTTAAAACTAAGTTTGGTTTATATGAGTGGTTAGTCATGCCTTTTGGGTTAACTAATGCACCTAGTACTTTCATGAGACTAATGAACGAAGTTTTACGTGCTTTCATTGGACGATTTGTGGTAGTTTATTTTGATGATATACTGATTTATAGCAAATCTTTGGAAGAACATTTGGAACATTTACGTGCTGTTTTTATTGCTCTATGTGATGCACGTTTGTTTGGTAACCTTGGGAAGTGCACCTTTTGCACCGACCGAGTATCTTTTCTTGGCTATGATGTTACTCCACAGGGAATTGAAGTTGATAAAGCCAAGATTGAAGCTATTGAGAGTTGGCCGCAGCCCAAAATGGTCACACAAGTGCGGAGTTTTCTTGGACTCGCTGGTTTCTATAGGCATTTTGTGAGAGATTTTAGCACCATTGCTGCACCTCTCAACGAGCTTACAAAGAAGGATGTGCCTTTTGTTTGGGGTACCGCACAGGAAGAAGCCTTCACGGTATTGAAAGATAAGTTGACACATGCTCCTTTACTCCAACTTCCTGATTTTAATAAGACTTTTGAGCTTGAATGTGATGCTAGTGGAATTGGATTAGGAGGTGTGTTATTACAAGATGGTAAACCTGTTGCATACTTTTCTGAAAAATTGAGTGGGCCTAGTCTGAATTATTCTACTTATGATAAAGAACTATATGCTCTTGTTCGGACTTTAGAAACATGGCAACATTATTTATGGCCCAAAGAATTTGTTATACATTCTGATCATGAATCTTTGAAACATATTAAAAGTCAAGCTAAACTGAATCGTAGACATGCTAAATGGGTTGAATTCATTGAAACTTTCCCTTATGTCATTAAACACAAGAAGGGTAAAGAAAATGTTATTGCTGATGCATTGTCTCGTTGCTATACTATGCTTTCACAACTTTTACTTCAAAATATTTGGTTTGGAGACCATCAAAGATCAATATGTGCATGATGCTGATTTTAAAGATGTTTTGCAGAATTGTAAAGAAGGAAGAACCTGGAACAAGTTTGTCGTTAATAATGGATTTGTGTTCCGTGCTAACAAGCTATGCATTCCAGCTAGCTCTCTTCGTCTTTTGTTGTTGCAGGAGGCGCATGAAGGAGGATTAATGGGACACTTTGGCGTGAAGCAGACGGAGGACGTACTTGCTACACATTTCTTTTGGCCAAAGATGAGACGGGATGTTGAGCGTTTTGTTGCTCGCTGCACTACATGTCAAAAAGCTAAGTCGATCAATCCTCATGGTTTATATATACCTTTGCCTGTACCTAGTGTTCCTTGGGAGGATATATCTATGGACTTTGTTTTAGGTTTACCTCGAACAAAGAAGGGGAGGGATAGCATATTTGTTGTCGTCGATAGATTCTCAAAAATGGCACACTTTATACCATGTCATAAAAGCGATGATGCTGTTAATGTTGCTGATTTGTTCTTCCGTGAAATTATTCGTTTGCATGGTGTGCCAAATACTATTGTTTCAGATCGTGATACTAAATTTCTTAGCCACTTTTGGAGATGTTTATGGGCTAAGTTGGGGACTAAACTGCTTTTTAGTACTACTTGTCACCCCCAAACTGATGGCCAAACTGAAGTAGTCAATAGAACATTGTCTACTATGCTTAGGGCTGTTTTGAAGAATAATAAGAAAATGTGGGAAGAATGCTTGCCTCATATTGAATTTGCTTATAATCGTTCGTTGCATTCTACTACTAAGATGTGCCCTTTTGAAATTGTGTATGGTTTCCTACCTCGTGCACCCTTTGATTTGTTGCCTCTTCCATCTTCGGAGAAGGTTAATTTTGATGCTAAACAACGTGCTGAATTGATCTTAAAAATGCATGAGTTAACATGTTGTCTTTGCACCTGGAGATCTTGTTTGGTTACATTTGCGTAAGGATAGGTTTCCTAATTTGCGCAAATCAAAGCTAATGCCACGTGCTAATGGTCCTTTTAAGGTGTTAGAGAAAATAAATGATAATGCATATAAACTTGAGCTGCCTGCAGATTTTGGGGTTAGTCCCACTTTTAACATTGCAGATTTGAAGCCTTATTTGGGTGACGAAGATGAGCTTCTGTCGAGGACGACTTCATTTCAGGAAGGGGAGGATGATGAGGACATCAATACATTTGTTACACCCACAGCTCCTACTACTACATATACTGGACCAATTACTAGAGCTCGCGCACGCCAATTAAATTATCAGGTACTTTCGTTTCTTGGTAATGATTCTAATGTTCATGAGAATATGATGCTGCCTAAATTGGATATTTTTGTTTTGCTTACAAATGAAGGGCCTAGCTTGGAGAAGGATGGACATTGGAGCAAGAACAAGCATGGAGTTGATGGCATGCGCTAGGGGAACAAGAACGGAGTTACAAGTGATGATTTCAGGACTTTGAAGCCACCATAATGAGTGCACACAAAGGCCGGCATCAATGGATGGTCCGTCAAGGTCATCATCGATGGAGGGAGTTGCCATAACTTGGCAAGTGAAGAACTATGCTCCAAACTCCAATTGGTCAAGATGAAGCACCCGCACCCCTACAAGGTTCAATGGCTAAGCAACAACGGCACCATACAAGTCGAGCAGAGAGTACAAGTCTCTTTCAAGATCGGCGCCTATGAAGACACTTTGGAGTGTGATGTCCTTCCGATGACCGTGTGCCACCTCCTTCTTGGACGGCCATGGTAATTTGACCGAGGTGTCGTTCACAATGGGCGTACAAATCACTATAGCTTCAAGATGAAAGGGAAAGAGTTTGTGCTACGTCCTATGTCTCCATGCCAAGTGCTCGCCGACAAGCAAAACACCCATCGTGGAGAGAATAGTGAGAGAGTGAACCACCAAAAAGAGAGTGAGCGCCACAAGCCCAAATTGAGTGCCTCCACGATGAGCGACAAGAAAAACTTAGTCCTATTTTCCACCAAACGTGAGATGAGAGAAGTGTGTGAGAACCCATCAAGTGTCCTACACTATGTCCTATTATGCAAGGATGAGGCACCAAAAACTAACAACTCTCCCGATCTACCTTTGGTGTTATCTGCTTTATTGCAGGAATTCCAAGATGTTTTCCCCGATGAGCTACCTCCGGGTCTACCTCCACTACGAGGCACTGAGCACCGAATTGATCTCATCACCGGAGCGCCGCTTCCAAACAAAGCGCCCTACCGCATCAACCCCGAAGAAACCAAAGAAATTCAAAGGCAAGTAAAGCATCTCATAGACCATGGACATG
This sequence comes from Triticum aestivum, assembly GCF_018294505.1. Lineage (NCBI taxonomy): Eukaryota > Viridiplantae > Streptophyta > Magnoliopsida > Poales > Poaceae > Triticum > Triticum aestivum. Next base: position 188,489,445 of record NC_057808.1, read on the forward strand.
TGCGTGAAAGTTTGAGTCCTTGTGTCATTGGCTTTGAGCATATAAAAGACTTGTATGAGCATGATCCTACATTTTCTATTCCTTATGCTAAGTGTTTGACGCATACTTCTTGGGATCGATACTACATCAAAGATGGATATCTTATGAGAGCTAACAAACTTTGCATCCCCGAGTCCTCTCTTCGCTTGTTGCTTTTGCAGGAATCTCATGGAGGCGGACTCATGGGACACTTTGGACGCGACAAGACATTTGCTACGCTCTCCAAGAACTACTTTTGGCCCAAGATGTTCCGCGACGTCAATCGCTTCACCAACCGATGCTCTACATGTCGCAAAGCTAAGTCCAAAGCTCAATCTCATGGCCTCTATATGCCACTTCCAATTCCATATCACCCATGGGACGACATTAGCATGGACTTTGTGCTTGGTTTGCTTAGAACTCGAAATGGCAAGGATTCCGTTTTTGTTGTTGTGGACCGATTCTCCAAAATGGCACATTTCATTCCTTGCAACAAGATAGACGATGCTTCACATGTTGCAAATTTGTTTTGTAGGGAAATCTTGCGCCTTCATGGAGTGCCAAAGACGATTGTCTCGGACCGCGACGTCAAGTTCTTGAGTTACTTTTGGAAGACATTGTGCGCCAAGCTCAGAATCAAGCTTTTGTTCTCTTCGGCATACCATCCACAAACTGACGGCCAAACGGAGGTGACCAACCGCACGCTCTCCACTCTACTACGCGTGTTGATAAAGAAGAACATCAAGGAGTGGGAGGAGTGCTTACCCATCGCCGAGTACGCCTACAATCGTGCAAGACATTCGACTACCGGCAAGTCCCCCTTCGAGGTCGTCTATGGCTTCAACCCATTGTCTCCATTGGACATTCTACCTCTACCGCTACAAGAGCGCACAAACATGGACGCGAGTGCCCGAGTCAACTTCCTCAAGAAGATGCACGAAGATACAAGAAACACCATCGAGCGCCAAGTACAACGACTCGCGGCCAAGCTCAACGTCAACAAGCAACCCATGTTGTTCAATATTGGAGATCTTGTGTGGCTACACCTTCGCAAGGATCGCTTCCCCAAGGAATGCAAGTCCAAGCTACTACCCCAAGCGGATGGACCCTTCAAGGTGCTTGCATGCTACAACAACAACGCATACAAGATCAACATCCCACGCGACAAGTACTCCGTGAGCGACATCTTCAACATCAAAGATCTATCCCCGTACCATGGTGATGAGGATTTCGATCCGAGGTCGGATCTTTCCCAAGGGAGGGGAGATGATGCGGAGCATCCTACGGTCATCCCCATGGACCTACCATCGTCTCATCAAGAGCCAAGAGGACCTATGACACGAGCACGAGCTAGAGCTCTCGAGAACGAGGTGACTTCCTTCCTTAGTGATATCACATATGATCCACTCGAGACATGGCTACTACCTAAGTTCGATATGCTATGCATGATTAGGTGTCAAGAGGAGCCTCCCGAGGATGCACGTGAAGACGGACAAGCCGCCAAGTTCACGGATGAAGAGAACCAACGGAAACGGGCAAGTTCACCTTCCAGGCCCCGGACATCCGGCCAAGTCCCCGGACATCCGGCCCCTGGAGCAACCACAGCACCAGCAGCCCAGACGGCCAAGCCTACAGGGCCCGGACATCCGGCCCCAGCCCGGAAATCCGGCCAAAAGCCCGGACATCCGGCGCCACGCTACAGAACATCCAGAAGTTTTGCCCTCCAGCCCGGACATCCGGCCCCCCACCCCGGACATCCGGCCCCTCCTGAAGCCCCGGACATCCGGCCCGTCGGCCGGGCATCCGGCCACCCCTGTCTGCGCACAGTAAGGGCCGAGGCGCGTGTACCCCTTCGACCCCCTAGACTATATATACTCCTTCTCCTCCATCTTTCTAGGGTTAGCAAAGGATTAGCTCATTTAGAGATAGAGCTTTGCTCATCCATATCGGATCTACTCCACGAGAGAGACCGCGGCCCCTCTACGGAGACGATCCACCTTGGATTCAAGACCTCCTCACGGAGAAGACCCCCATCAAGACCTCCTCACGGAGAAGAACCGGTTACCCTTTGTATCGTCCTTTGTTGACTTTGGATCTTGTATCTTACCTTTGTGTTCATCGATCTAGTGCATGTGTGATCTATTCTTGTTGGTTGAGTGATTCCCCTCGTGTTCCTCTCGTGTTTCCCCTCGTGTTCATCACGTTCCTCGTAGGGATCCGCTCCTTTCGTGAAAGATCGGCCATCTAGGGTTCCACCCTACATCACCACTTGTTAGTAGTCTGTAGGATCATATTCTTGTGTGTTTCTATTGCTGCTAACCATGCCAGGATCACAAGCTGACGAGATTGATTGGGAGAACTTAACGAACAAGGAGCTTCATGATAAGTTTCAGCAAATGATGACTGAACAGGTGCAAGATGTGCTGAACAATTTTGAAGAGGCCATGGAGAAGATAACTAGCCTTGAGAAGACGTTCGAAACAAAGCTCGATAACATATTTAATGAACCGCTTGTGCATCTTCCACCACCAACTGCACCTGCCGCACCTCTGCCACAACAACAACAACTACCTCCACGTCGCGAAACAGCCCTCTTCCGAGCGAGCCGTGTCCTTCTTCAGCCTGGCCAAACTGTTGGTGCTGCTGTTGATACTTCTGTGGCTCCTGCAGCTGATGCGGAGGATGATTATGCGGGAGATTATGAGGATGAGGTTGATCAAAATCAGAACTACGTGCAACCACCAGCACCACAACCACCAGGTCGTCCACATGCAAATAATGGCAATGGTAGGGCTCTCCCTCAGGCAGGAGATCATGACCATCTCCCTAAACTGAAATTGAATATTCCACCATTTGAGGGTCGCTATGTTCCTGATATATATCTTACTTGGGAGTTAGAAACTGAACAACGATTTACATGTTTACAATATCCTGAGGAGAGACGTGTTCCTGCTGCTGTTTGTGCTTTCACTAGCTTTGCATGTGTTTGGTGGTCTGAACATTGTAGATTATATCCTATTCCAGCTACTTGGGCTGCTTTGAAAACTGCTATGCATACTCGTTGGGTTCCACCATATTACCAACATGAATTAATTCAAAAATTGCAGCGTTTAAGACAAGGAAAAAATTATGTAGAAGAATATTATCAGGAATTACAAACTGGCATGATTAGATGTGGTATTGTTGAGGAGAATGAAGCTATGCTTGCACGTTTTATGGGTGGATTAAATAGAGAGATTCAGACCATTCTAGAGTATAAGGAGTATAATAATATCACTCGTTTATTCCATCTTGCTTGTAAAGCTGAACGTGAAGTGCAGGATCGACAGGCATGGCGCGAACTAACTTTTCTGCAGGTCGACCTTCATCATGGACACCACGTGCATCCTCTACTTCCACTGCACCATCACCTCCATCAGGTGCCACCTCCAGCCGTGATACAAGAAAGCAGGCACAACCACCACACTCTGCCAAGAGCACACCTGCCGGGCCTGCGCAGAGCTCTTCTTCTTCCATGGCGTCAACAGGGCACACAAGTGATATTATTTGTCGTCGTTGTAAGGGAAGAGGACATTTTGCGAGAGAATGCAAATCTCAGCGTGTGATGATTGCTACTGAGGATGGTGGGTATGAGTCCGCTAGTGACTATGATGAGGAGACTTTGGCTCTTATTACACATGAAGAACACGGTGGAGATGATTCTGATCATGAGACGCAATACATGGCTGCTGAAGATGCTGACAGGTATGAATGTTTAGTTGCTCAACGCGTTTTGAGTGTGCAGGTTACACAAGCTGAGCAAAATCAGAGGCATAATTTGTTCCATACAAAGGGAGTTGTGAAGGAACGTTCTATTCGCGTCATCATAGATGGAGGGAGTTGCAACAACTTGGCTAGCATGGAGATGGTGGAGAAGCTATCTCTCACCACAAGACCACATCCACATCCTTACTACATCCAATGGTTCAACAACAGCGGCAAGGTTAAGGTAACTGTAACATCCCAAATTTCTAATTTGGAATGTTATACATAGATCATTCCTGCATATCATATTTTATTGCATTTCGTTTCGCGATCCTCGAAATCCTAAGCAACTCAAGGACCCTCGGAGAGAGTTGGGGATTTCCCTGTTTTCATATTTGAGTTTTATCAAATATTGAAACGAGGGTTATTGGTTTTAATTATTTTTCTCTCCGAAAATATTTCATATTAAAATATATGAGAGGAGATAATATGACTTCTCCAAAATAATTGAAATATTGGAGGAAAAATATTAAAATCAAATATTGGATTTTATTCGGAGTTTATTGCTATTTTATTTGAATTAGAAAAATTGCACATTTTTCAAAGTTGCATTTTAGGGCCAAGAAAATGTTCATCTTGTTCTAAATATTTTATTTAGACGGTGAAAATTTGTTTTGGCATTCTTAGATTTTTAATTTATTTTCTAGGATTTATTAAGTTTCGGCGAATTTTTTTTTAAAAAAAATCTTCAGCGCCAGCTGGGCCGAAGCCCAACCGAGCCAGGCCGGCCCAACCGCCCCGCGCCGCCGTCTCCCTCCTGGAGACCGCGACCGCTGCTGCCGTCGCCGAGTCCGACCGGGACTCTGTCCCCGCGCCGCCTTGCCCCCTCCCCAAGCCAGCCGCCCCTCCTTATATACGCCGCCCCGACCCCCCCACCACCACCCGACCCCGCCGCCTGCCGAAGTCGCCGCCGCCGCCGCGTAGCGCCGCCCGCCGTCGCCGTTT
>NC_057808.1:188494631-188514353 GCF_018294505.1 Triticum aestivum
CGCCGCCTGCCGTCGCCGCCCCGCGCCACCCGCTGCCGCAGCCGCCCCGCCTCGCCGGAGGTATACGCCGCCGCCGCCGTCGTTCGGTTTTATTTTTAAACCGATCCGTTTTTTTAGAAAACCCTAGTTTTCTTTTTTTTAGAATAGATTGGTTTTATTTTTCTTCCGGTTTAGTTTAGTTAGAGGACGTTCGTCCGTACGTTCGTCCGTACGTTCGTTTTAACGAACGGTGTTCACTCGTTAGTCGCAGACAGCGAACGTTCGTTCGTTAGCCTGTTCGTCAGTTTTCTTTTTCTCGGATTATCCGCGATTATTTTCGATCGTGATTTCTGATCCGATTTTCGTTTTAGTTTATCTTTTCGCTCGTTTATCGGAATCAGGCGATTCAAGCGCCTAGATCTTCGTCCCGAAACCCTCTTTCTGTTTACTCAACTTGAACAAGATTTTGGTACTGTAAAATTTGACTTTAGTTCAGATTAGTAAACGGATCTTGTTTCTTTCGCAGTTTGAGTTTCGTTGCTCCGTCTGATTTGATTCTTTTTGCAAACCGGAGTTCTTAAGTTGAACTATCTGGTTAGATATTCTTATTTGAGATTTACCCGTGCTTCTTTGCTTGATTGCTTATGTATGCTATTGTTTGTTTGCGATAGAACACCCGGAGTGTGAAGCGTGCTACTACGAGTCTCTAGGTTTTGCGGATCATCAGCAAGGCAAGTAACACATTGATCATACTCTTTTCATACCCAGTTTTTATGCATTAGCTCCAATCCTCAAACATTACATGATTAGGATGTGATTAACATGTGGATTGGGAAGTAGTTGATGAGGTAGAACCTATTGCCCTGTTATTATCAAACCCTTGGGAGTTACTTCTACGTACTGCTTATATTGCTATGCTATGCTCGTAGACGTGGTTTGGGTGAGTGAATCGATGACAGATGTGAGATTGTTAATCAATGGTTCAACTTAAGGTGGCAACTTTAATACACATCTGGGTGGATTGCTTGTCGGGCACCTGGAGAATCCAGTGTTGTCCTAGGATATCCCGGAGTACCCGTGTGATAATCCTAAGGTCCGCCACCCAGGCTCAAAGGGAACTGAGATATTTCATGCTAGAAACTTCCGTGTACAGCCACAAGCTATTATGGGCTCTAGCATAGTTGAGTAAGTTGCATGAGCTCTTGAAGAGGTGGATCAGCAGGTAGAGGGATGTAGGTTGGTATGGTCTGCTCGGAGTAAAGAGTTAATGTTTCTGAAAGACTGTGTCTCGGTCATCCGTTTCTCAAACACCCTGTAGTGCGAGAAAATCCAACGGAGGAGATCGAGTCTTGTGGGGAAAAGTGCGCAAACCTCTGCAGAGTGTACAATCTAATCATGGTTAGCCGTGTCCCCGGTTATGGACAGTCTTGAGTATCTAGTACTTCGATTATCATATGTATCTCATCACTCTAAATTAATATTGTTGGGTTGATAATTACTTCTAATTGGGATTGAGTTGGAGGAACCTTCTCAATGATGTTTCAACTACCATGATAGTTAAATAAAATCTATTCCTTTGTTGTAGGAAAAAATTGGCTTTCCGCAAAACTATAACCATAGAGCTTTCCACCAGCCAAATATGCATGTAGTGATAGCATTATACTGTTCTTGCTCTACTGTGTTATATTGCCAGCATATTCCATGTGCTGACCCATTTTCGGGCTGCAACGTATCATGTTGCAGACTTTTCAGACGAGGAGTAAGGTTCGTTAGGTCATTGCCGTGCAGCTCAGCTATGTCGTTGGAGTTGATGGACTCACTTTATCTTCCAAGCCTTCCGCTGCTATCGTATTAGATGGCCTTAAGCCATATTTATTGTAATAAGTTCTCTTTTGAGACATTCGATGTAATAAGTGTGTGATTGCTACTCTGTTATAAATCCTTCGAGTACTGTGTGTGTCAGCATTACCGATCCAGGGATGACACTGAAGCACAGAGACTTGACCGTTTGAGGTCGGGTCGCTACAGTAACAAGTACTGTTCGTGTGCATTTTAGTATCTCTACATATGCTGATTATGTTGATTGTGATGTGGTACCCATGCAAGCATGTTCCTTATTACTTGGTAGACCATGGCAATTTGATAAAAATTCTGTACACCATGGTAGAAACAATCAGTACACTCGTGTTCATAAGGATAAAAATATTACTTTGCTTCCTATGACTCCTGATTCCATTTTGAAAGATGATATTAATAGAGCTAATAAAGCAAAACAGGAGAAAAATAAGAGTGAAAATCAGATTGTGACAAAAGAATTTGAGCAACAAATGAAGCCTAATAATAAACCATCTAGTGTTGCTTCAGAAATTAAATTGAAAAGTGCATGTTTACTTGCCACCAAATCTGATATTGATGAGCTAGATTCTAGCAAATCTGTTTGCTATGCTTTTGTGTGCAAAGAGGCATTATTTTCTTTCGAGGACATGCCTTTCTCTTTGCCCCTGCTGTCACTAACATTTTGCAGGAGTTCGCTGACGTCTTCCCACAAGACGTGCCACCGGGATTACCACCTATTCGAGGGATTGAGCATCAAATTGACTTAATTCCCGGTGCATCGCTACCCAACCGTGCACCATACCGTACCAATCCAGAGGAGACAAAGGAGATTATGCGTCAAGTACAGGAGCTGCTCGACAAAGGTTATATACGCGAATCTCTTAGTCCTTGTGCCGTTCCTATTATGCTAGTGCCTAAAAAGGATGGTACGTCGCGTATGTGTGTTGATTGTAGAGGCATTAATAATATTACTATTCGTTATCATCATCCTATTCCTAGGCTAGATGATATGCTTGATGAATTGAGTGGCTCTACAATATTCTCCAAAGTTGATTTGCGTAGTGGATACCATCAAATTCGTATGAAATTGGGAGATGAATGGAAAACAACATTTAAAACTAAGTTTGGTTTATATGAGTGGTTAGTCATGCCTTTTGGGTTAACTAATGCACCTAGTACTTTCATGAGACTAATGAACGAAGTTTTACGTGCTTTCATTGGACGATTTGTGGTAGTCTATTTTGATGATATACTGATTTATAGCAAATCTTTGGAAGAACATTTGGAACATTTACGTGCTGTTTTTATTGCTCTACGTGATGCACGTTTGTTTGGTAACCTTGGGAAGTGCACCTTTTGCACCGACCGAGTATCTTTTCTTGGCTATGTTGTTACTCCACAGGGAATTGAAGTTGATAAAGCCAAGATTGAAGCTATTGAGAGTTGGCCGCAGCCCAAAATGGTCACACAAGTGAGGAGTTTTCTTGGACTCGCCGGTTTCTATAGGCGTTTTGTGAGAGATTTTAGCACCATTGCTGCACCTCTCAATGAGCATACAAAGAAGGATGTGCCTTTTGTTTGGGGTAACGCACAGGAAGAAGCCTTCACGGTATTGAAAGATAAGTTGACACATGCTCCTTTACTCCAACTTCCTGATTTTAATAAGACTTTTGAGCTTGAATGTGATGCTAGTGGAATTGGATTAGGAGGTGTGTTATTACAAGATGGCAAACCTGTTGCATACTTTTCTGAAAAATTGAGTGGGCCTAGTCTGAACTATTCTACTTATGATAAAGAATTATATGCTCTTGTTCGGACTTTAGAGACATGGCAACATTATTTATGGCCCAAAGAATTTGTTATACATTCTGATCATGAATCTTTGAAACATATTAAAAGTCAAGGTAAACTGAATCGTAGACATGCTAAATGGGTTGAATTCATTGAGACTTTCCCTTATGTCATTAAACACAAGAAGGGTAAAGAAAATGTTATTGCTGATGCTTTGTCTCGTCGCTATACTATGCTTTCACAACTTGACTTCAAAATATTTGGTTTGGAGACCATCAAAGATCAATATGTGCATGATGCTGATTTTAAAGATGTAATGCAGAATTGTAAAGAACGACGAACATGGAACAAGTTCGTTATCAATGATGGCTTTGTGTTCCGTGCTAACATGCTATGCATTCCTGCTAGCTCTGTTCGTCTTTTGTTGTTGCAGGAGGCGCATGGAGGAGGATTAATGGGACACTTTGGCGTGAAGAAGACGGAGGATGTACTTGCTACACATTTCTTTTGGCCAAAGATGAGACGGGATGTTGAGCGTTTTGTTGCCTCGCTGCACTACATGTCAAAAAGCTAATTCACGACTCAATCCTCATGGTTTATATATGCCTTTGCCTGTACCTAGTGTTCCTTGGGAGGATATATCTATGGACTTTGTTTTAGGTTTACCTCGAACAAAGAAGGGGAGGGATAACATATTTGTTGTCGTGGCTAGATTCTCGAAAATGGCACACTTTATACCATGTCATAAAAGCGATGATGCTGTTAATGTTGCTGATTTGTTCTTTCGTGAAATTATTCGCTTGCATGGTGTGCCAAATACTATTGTTTCAGATCGTGATACTAAATTTCTTAGCCACTTTTGGAGATGTTTATGGGCTAAGTTGGGGACTAAACTGCTTTTTAGTACTACTTGTCACCCCAAAACCGATGGTCAAACTGAAGTAGTCAATAGAACATTGTCTACTATGCTTAGGGCTGTTTTGAAGAATAATAAGAAAATGTGGGAAGAATGCTTGCCTCATATTGAATTTGCTTATAATCGTTCGTTGCATTCTACTACTAAGATGTGCCCTTTTGAAATTGTGTATGGTTTCCTACCTCGTGCACCCTTTGATTTGTTGCCTCTTCCATCTTCGGAGAAGGTTAATTTTGATGCTAAACAACGTGCTGAATTGATCTTAAAAATGCATGAGTTAACTAAGGACAACATTGAGCGTATGAATGCTAAATATAAACTTGCTGGAGATAAGGGTAGAAAACATGTTGTCTTTGCACCTGGAGATCTTGTTTGGTTACATTTGCGTAAGGATAGGTTTCCTAATTTGCGCAAATCAAAGCTAATGCCATGTGCTGATGGTCCTTTTAAGGTCTTAGAGAAAATAAATGATAATGCATATAAACTTGAGCTGCCTACAGATTTTGGGGTTAGTCCCACTTTTAACATTGCAGATTTGAAGCCTTATTTGGGTGAGGAAGATGAGCTTCCGTCGAGGACGACTTCATTTCAGGAAGGGGAGGATGATGAGGACATCAATACCATTGTTACACCCACAGCTCCTACTACTACATATACTGGACCAATTACTAGAGCTCGCGCACGCCAATTAAATTATCAGGTACTTTCGTTTCTTGGTAATGATTCTAATGTTCATGAGAATATGATGCTGCCTAAATTGGATATTTTTGTTTTGCTTACAAATGAAGGGCCTAGCTTGGAGAAGGATGAACATTGGAGCAAGAACAAGCATGGAGTTGATGGCATGCGCAAGGGGAACAAGAACGGAGTTACAAGTGATGATTTCAGGACTTTGAAGCCACCATAATGAGTGCATGAAGCCTTGGACGAAATATACAAGATGCCACTTCATAAACTTCGTCCAGAGGCTATTCTAGGTGCTGCGTCACCTTATTATTGGGCCAGGCCCATGTAATTTCGAAATACTTAAGTATAGGCTGTTTTAGAGTCCGTATGTGTGGGGAAACAAGAGTTAGGGTTGGTTTCGGACCCCTCCCTCAAGGGCCACGAAATCCCCTCCTCTTCCTCCATATATACAGCCCTTAGGGCGTCGTTTAGACTTTGGGTTTTGTTTAGAATAAAAGTTCGCCATAGCTGCAACTTCGCGTACTTCGTTTGTGTTCAACGACCAGACAAAGGCGTCACAGAACCCCACCTTGATCAATAAAGCTTTCCTCTTATATTCGCAATATCCAGATTGCTATCTTAGTTTCTTGCTTGTTCTTCGTTTGCCTGCAGGAAACAGACCTTCGTGGTCAGGTTGATCGTGCTCCGGCGTGGTCAATAACCTCTCGGAGTTGGTTTAGCGATTACTAAGGCGCGACGTCCTCGCACGTTCGTAGTCGGATCGTCAAAGTCGACTTCCTCCAAAACGATAGCCACCATCTCATCGAAAGACGGGACACCTTTGCCTCTATTAGTACTCATAATCATGACAAGTTTTATAAATATAATCATCACTACTCTTTATGATAGAGGCGAGGGTGTCCCGATCTTTCGATGAGATGATAACTATCGATTTGGTGGAGACGACTTTGACGATCCGACTACAAACGTGCACGACGTTGCGCCTTATCAATCGCTAAACCAATCTCCTGAGGTTACTGACGATGCCGGAAGCACGATCAGCCTGACCACGAAGGTCTATTCCTGCAAGCAATCGAAGAACGAGCAAGAATATGATAATGCAATCTGAATATTGCGAATATATATGAAGTATTGATAGTGGTGGGAATCCGTAAGCGGTCTTGGTCTGGTCGTTGGACACAAACGAAGTACACGAAGTTGCAATGGCTAACTTTTAACTAAACAAATTCCAAGGGAAAAGCTACTAGATGGATCTACTTATATAGGAACAAGGGGTGGCGGCCAAGGAGGTGGGAGGACGTCCCAAGGCAGCCTAAAACCAACCCTAGGTCGTACAAGGCACATGGGCCCAAGTGGAGGTGATGCAACACCTTTGGACTTGTAGTTTGACTCGGATTCTGGTGCAACGTCAGATTGTTTCGACCATAACTCAATGCTCCGGACGAATTTAAAGGTGAATCCAATTGTGTTGGAAAGAGCACGAAATCTAGTTTCCAACAAAAAAAGAATCACCCAATTCGGAGTCCGTATGAAAAAGTTGTTGGCGTTTTGAGTCAGGTATGTCTGTGCAGTCCGAATCTGAATCCAGAACGTGAGAGACTTGGACTCTATCTTCTCTTGGGCCAAAAGTGACGTGAGAGAACTTTTTGAACAGCAAGTAAACATCTCTTTCTCCCTTATCTTCATATGTGGATTGCACAAATGTCTCATACACCTGCAATTAGACAAAACACAAAAGTGTGTGAAGTATTTTTGTTCTGTATAACATAAATAGATTATTGAATAGTTTGCACTAGAAATCACCTGACAAATATGCATATATGCAATATTTTTGGTCGTATCAAAGGTAGTCATGTCCTCATCATCCTCCCCTTCTTGAAAACAAAGCCGTCCTCGGCGTTGCTTAATCTGAAATGTGGCTAACAAAAGAGACAAGGTGTACATGTTGTATATGTATATGTCATCCATTTTTACTTTTCTTTGTTTTTGCACATATGGCACATGTATACATGAGTAACCTTCATAGTTGATAAAATCTAAAGCCAAAATATTATCACAAGAAGTAGAAGGCATGAAAATATTGCAACTCAGTTTGCACATGTAAGCGAAGCTCTTATTCTTTTCAAAAGGTTGACAATGTTCATCATTAAACCATCCCAACATTGGTGAATAAACCTTACTTGCATCAAATTTACATGCTACAACATGCTTAAATAAGCAAACATGCAATAAGTCATTGGACACAGAATCATCACCAAGATTAGAGGTCATATCAAAATGATTAAACATTGGTTCTTTTGCAGCAACAGTTAATTCATTGGGTTCACTCAAAATTGTTTGATCACATAGCAAAGTCAAATCATCAACGTAGTCCTCTAAAGTAGCTGGTCTGATCAAAGTAGTGGGTAGCTCACCGCATGGTGCACTTAAATTGACAAGACATTCATCATACTCATGTGGAGGTGGAAGATCAGTACATTTGTCATTACCTCTTATGATCAACTCAGATGATGTAGGCACTCTCGGTGATGATGTGTCACATGGTGGAGGTGATGTAGTCTTCACATCAATGGATGTGGTTGTCATAGTATGCCTAGTAGTTGAACGGACAACCGTATCAACTCTTGGAATATGCATCTCGCGCTTGTTCTCCTTGTGGGCAACACGTCGTTTTATTTCCTGTTCAGCTTTGCAAGCAAGATGAAACAAATGGTCCATAGGATAACACTCTTCATGAATTAGTATCTCCTGAATGTCACGATTTAATCCTCCCCAAAATCTATCCATAAAATCTTCTTCACTTTCTTCTAAAGAGGAATGCAGCAAGGTAGTTTGTAAAGTATCATAATATTTCGTTACGGTGTCACTACCTTGCTTTAAATGTTGCAACTTTGTAATCATGTCACGAGTATAATAAGCGGGAACGAATGTATGTCGCATGGCAAGTTTCAAATCATCCCAAGTAGTAGGTATATCATTAGGGTGTAACCGACAATATTCACTCCACCAAACTACAGCATAACCAGTGAAAGAACCAACCGCAACCTTAACTTTTTTACGCACATCAAAATTATTGGAAGCAAATATATTATTTAGGTCAAACTCCCATTCAATATATAAAGCAGGTCTAAAACGGCCATTAAATGGTGGTATAGAAACATTAACCTGATCATGTGCATTTGGATGTTTGTGCACCTCTCGTGACGGTTGTGGTATTTGCATAGGTGATGGCACATCTCCCACGATTGACAAACCCCATGAATTGACTCTAGATCCTGTCATGATTAGTAGAAACAAGAAACAAAATTCAAGAATAATGTTCCTATGAACTACTAGGATGTGGTGGTAAAGCGCTCACAGTAAAGCAAATATCAATATCTTACAAGTTCTTACCAAGCAGCAGGTGGTGACAGGCAACCAGCGGTGTCAAATAACTCCAAAGATTGAGTAAAGCGATTGCCAGGGGAACGTACGTATACACGGTGTAGAAATATGTGGAGCTGGGTTGGCTATATATGGTAGCAAAATATTAGCACTAATCAATTCAGAGATGCAATGTTGAATAAACGCTCAACGACGGTACTGTGCTGGTCCTAGGCTAGACCGGACTAGAGACGCGAGCCTAGAACACTAATGAGGTCACGGCGTAGCACAACTAGCATCAATGAAGGATACTAAGTAGCTCTGGACAGCAAGATATAAGTGAAGATCACAACGGCAGTAAAGATAATGATGAAAAACAACTGCCAAGCAGGATATACAACAACTCTCTCCAACTTTCCTCTTGAAAAGTTTGTGCCAATTTTCTGATAATTTTTTTTCAAAGAATGCTACTAACTCAAGCTTTCCAATGCAAAAAGAATCACTCAATTCCGAGTTGATACGAGGAGTCAAAGAATTCTGAAACTGGCTTGAAAAACTGGAATAAGCTGTGTCCGCGAACTTCGGAGGGCAAAAAGACCTATTTAGAAGACGATTTTGAGGTGTCAAATATTGAACTAGTCTCTGCAACTATTTAGATGCGGCTCGTCGCTAGCTTTCATTTGAGTACTCGCGGAGTCAAAACGGACTTCATATGAGGAAGGTATGCCTGTTTTACTAAACAGTGCACAAAACAGATTCCAATCCGAATTCAACTACGAGATTGAGTCTAGATAGATCCGAATTTTGTTTTTTTTTCTTCTCTTTTTTTTTCTCACACTTTTTTTTCTTTCTCTTTTTTTCTGACTTCTTTTTCTTTTTTTTCTCTTTTTTTTCTCTATCTTTTTTTTTCTCTCCCTCTTTCCAAGACAAACTAGATAAGATGCAGATTGGATCAAGCGAAGATGTGAACGACCTCAACTATGATTGTGACAATGAACTATGGGTAGCACGTGGTGGAATTTGATGGATGGTGTGGTGGACAGCAGAAGGGATAACGATGCAGCGGCGACGTGACTAATGTGAAGAGAACTCGAAACTCTAAACGAACTAGACCCTAAGACCAGCAACTCGACACGACGATGCAACTGATAATTCAATAATGCAAACAAGGAATAGAAAATTGCAAAGGCTCAGACTGGCTTGGACAAAAGGATGAATAGATCTAACTTTTTTGTGGCTTTTTCTTGGACAATAGGTAAGAAAATAAATCTAATCTAGGGGAAACTGGAAATTCTCACCGAGCAACCTGAAAACTGATACCACTTGATAGAGGCGAGGGTGTCCCGATCTTTCGATGAGATGATAACTATCGATTTGGTGGAGACGACTTTGACGATCCGACTACAAACGTGCACGACGTTGCGCCTTATCAATCGCTAAACCAATCTCCTGAGGTTACTGACGATGCCGGAAGCACGATCAGCCTGACCACGAAGGTCTATTCCTGCAAGCAATCGAAGAACGAGCAAGAATATGATAATGCAATCTGAATATTGCGAATATATATGAAGTATTGATAGTGGTGGGAATCCGTAAGCGGTCTTGGTCTGGTCGTTGGACACAAACGAAGTACACGAAGTTGCAATGGCTAACTTTTAACTAAACAAATTCCAAGGGAAAAGCTACTAGATGGATCTACTTATATAGGAACAAGGGGTGGCGGCCAAGGAGGTGGGAGGACGTCCCAAGGCAGCCTAAAACCAACCCTAGGTCGTACAAGGCACATGGGCCCAAGTGGAGGTGATGCAACACCTTTGGACTTGTAGTTTGACTCGGATTCTGGTGCAACGTCAGATTGTTTCGACCATAACTCAATGCTCCGGACGAATTTAAAGGTGAATCCAATTGTGTTGGAAAGAGCACGAAATCTAGTTTCCAACAAAAAAAGAATCACCCAATTCGGAGTCCGTATGAAAAAGTTGTTGGCGTTTTGAGTCAGGTATGTCTGTGCAGTCCGAATCTGAATCCAGAACGTGAGAGACTTGGACTCTATCTTCTCTTGGGCCAAAAGTGACGTGAGAGAACTTTTTGAACAGCAAGTAAACATCTCTTTCTCCCTTATCTTCATATGTGGATTGCACAAATGTCTCATACACCTGCAATTAGACAAAACACAAAAGTGTGTGAAGTATTTTTGTTCTGTATAACATAAATAGATTATTGAATAGTTTGCACTAGAAATCACCTGACAAATATGCATATATGCAATATTTTTGGTCGTATCAAAGGTAGTCATGTCCTCATCACTTTATAGCATAAGTTTTATCACAATAATCATCATAAGTAGCAACTTTGTTCTCATCATAATCGATTGAAACCTCTTCCAAGATAGTGGACTCATCACTAAATAAAGTCATGACCTCTCCTGTAACGCCAATGATGCGGCTATATCTCCCACGTGTCGAGGCACGACTTGGAGGCATAACCGCATGGTGGTTTTGTCGCAAGAAGGGTCATCTTCACACAATCCCATGTAATGAACAAGAATGGGATAAAGAGTTGGCTTACAATCGCCACTTCACACAATACATAAAATAAACATACATCATTCAGAGTACAATCAAGGTCCGAGTACGGAACCGAAATAAAAGAAGACAACCCCAAATGCTAGGTCCCCGATCGTCCCAACTGGGCTCCACTACTGATCATCAGGAAACGAAACATAGTAACGACCAAGTTCCTCGTCGAACTCCCACTTGAGCTCGGTTGCGTCACCTGCACTGGTATCGTCGGCACCTGCAACTGTTTTGGTAGAATCTATGAGTCACGAGGACTCGGCAATCTCACACCTGCGAGATCAAGACTATTTAAGCTTATAGGAAGGATGGGGTAATGAGGTGGAGCTGCAGCAAGCACTAAGCAAATATGGTGGCTAACATACGCAAATGAGAGCGAGAAGAGAAGCAACGCACGGCCGAGAAGCTAGAAATGATCAAGAAGTGATCCTGAAGCTACTTACGTTCAAGCATCACACTAGACCATGTTCTCTTCCCGGGCTCCGCCGAAAAGAGACCATCACGGCTACACACGCGGTTGATGTATTTTAATTAAGTCAAGTGTCAAGTTCTCTACAACCGGATATTAACAAATTCCCATCTGCCACATAACCGCGAGCATGACTTTCGAAAGATAATACCCTGGAGGGGTGTCCCAACTTAGCCCATCATAAGCTCTCACGGTCAACGAAGGATATTCCTTCTCCCGGAAAGACCCGATCAGTCTCGAAATCCCAGTTTACAAGACATTTCGACAATGGTAAAACAAGACCAGCAAAGCCGCCCGAATGTGCCGACAAATCCCGATAGGAGCTGCACATATCTCGTTCTCAGGGCACACCGGATGGGCAAGACGTCGGGTTGGCATAGACCCTGGTTGCTCAGGGGGCGCCGGACATCGCCCAGTTTGGACCAGCACTCGAAGGAGCACTGGCCTGGGTGTTAAAATAAAGATGACCCTCGGGCTCGCGAAAACCCAAGGGAAAAAGGCTTAGGTAGGCAAATGTAAAACCAAGGTTGGGCCTTGCTGGAGGAGTTTTATTCAAGGCGAACTGTCAAGGGGGTCCCATAAATCACCCAACCGCGTAAGGAACGCAAAATCAAGGAACATAACACCGGTATGACGGAAACTAGGGCGGCAAGAGTGGAACAAAACACCAGGCATAAGGCCGAGCCTTCCACCCTTTACCAAATATATAGATGCATTAATTAAATAAGAGATATTGTGATATGCCAAAATATCCATGTTCCAACATGGAACCAACTTCAACTTCACCTGCAACTAGCAACGCTATAAGAAGGGCTGAGCAAAAGCGATAACTTAGCCAAACAACGGTTTGCTAGGAAAGCTGGGTTAGAGGCTTGACATGGCAATATGGGAGGCATGATATAGCAAGTGGAGGTAGCGCGGCATAGCAATAGAGCGAACAACAAGCAAGCAAAGATAGAAGTGATTTCGAGGGTATAGTCATCTTGCCTGCAAGGTTCTCAGAGTTGTCGAAAGCTTGATCCTCGTAAGCGTACTCAACAGGTTCCTCGTAAGCGTTCTCGTCTCCCGGCTCTACCCAAAGCAAGAACACAAGCAAAGGACCAACAATCAATCACGGGAAATGCACAAGCAATGATAGAGGCAAAGGTGTCCCGTCTTTCGATGAGATGATGGATATCGCTTTGGTGGAAGTCGACTTTGACGATCCGACTACGAACGTGCGAGGACGTCGCGCCTTAGCAATCGCTAAACCAACTCCGAGAGGTTATCGACCACGCCGGAGCACGATCAACCTGACCACGAGGGTCTGTTTCCTGCGAGCAAACGAAGAACAAGCAAGAAACTGAGATTGCAATCTGGATATTGCGAATATAAGATGAAAGCTTTATTGATCAAGGTGGAGTTCTGTGACGCCTTTGTCTGGTCGCTGAACACAAACGAAGTACGCGAAGTTGCAGCTATGGCGAACTTTTAATCTAAACAAAACCCAAAGTCTAAACGACGCCCTAAGGGCTGTATATATGGAGGAAGAGGGGGGAATTTCGTGGCCCTTGAGGAAGGGGTCCGAAACCAACCCTATCTCTTGTTTCCGCACACATACGGACTCTAAAAACAGCCTATACTTATGTATTTCGAAATTACATGGGCCTGGCCCAATAATAAGGTGACGCAGCACCTAGAATAGCCTCTGGACGAAAGTTATGAAGTAGCATCTTGTATATTTCGTCCAAGGCTTCATGCACGCATTATGGTGGCTTCAACGTCTTGAAATCATCCCTTGTAACTCCGTTCTTGTTCCCCATGCGCATGCCATCATCTCCATGCTTGTTCTTGCTCCAATGTTCATCCTTCTCAAAGCTAGGCCCTTCATTTGTAAGCAAAACAAATGTATCCAATTTAGGCAGCATCATATTCTCATGAACATTAGAATCATTACCAAGAAACGAAAGTACCTGGTAATTTAATTGGCGTGCGCAGCGGAAGCGTGGTGGGCCCATAACCCACAGGTCCCAGGATCGAAACCTGGCTCTGATACCACTTGATAGAGGCAAAGGTGTCCCGTCTTTCGATGAGATGATGGATATCGCTTTGGTGGAAGTCGACTTTGACGATCCGACTACGAACGTGCGAGGACGTCGCGCCTTAGCAATCGCTAAACCAACTCCGAGAGGTTATCGACCACGCCGGAGCACGATCAACCTGACCACGAAGGTCTGTTTCCTGCGAGCAAACGAAGAACAAGCAAGAAACTGAGATTGCAATCTGGATATTGCGAACATAAGATGAAAGCTTTATTGATCAAGGTGGAGTTCTGTGACGCCTTTGTCTGGTCGCTGAACACAAACGAAGTACGCGAAGTTGCAGCTATGGCGAACTTTTAATCTAAACAAAACCCCCAAAGTCTAAACGACGCCCTAAGGGCTGTATATATGGAGGAAGAGGGGGGAATTTCGTGGCCCTTGAGGAAGGGGTCCGAAACCAACCCTATCTCTTGTTTCCCCACACATACGGACTCTAAAAACAGCCTATACTTATGTATTTCGAAATTACATGGGCCTGGCCCAATAATAAGGTGACGCAGCACCTAGAATAGCCTCTGGACGAAAGTTATGAAGTAGCATCTTGTATATTTCGTCCAAGGCTTCATGCACGCATTATGGTGGCTTCAACGTCTTGAAATCATCACTTGTAACTCCGTTCTTGTTCCCCATGCGCATGCCATCAACTCCATGCTTGTTCTTGCTCCAATGTTCATCCTTCTCAAAGCTAGGCCCTTCATTTGTAAGCAAAACAAATGTATCCAATTTAGGCAGCATCATATTCTCATGAACATTAGAATCATTACCAAGAAACGAAAGTACCTGGTAATTTAATTGGCGTGCGCGAGCTCTAGTAATTGGTCCAGTATGTATAGCAGCAGGGATTGTGGGTGTAACAATGGTATTGATGTCCTCATCAAGCAACATGATGCAATACATGGCATGATATGCGAGATGTGATATGCAATGCATATGCGTGCTCCGGAAGGGAAAAGATGAACAAGGCATAAACTTGGCAAACCAAGTATGCCGCTGGAAAGATGAGATGATTTCAGTTGAAATCGATATAAGGATCACCGGAATCGGATGCACGGTTTACAAATGACAAGCAAAACAAGGATGGCAAAATTCTGCGATTAACAGCACGATGCCACTTAGTATGCAATAAGAAGCTAAGCTACTGCACTCCAACATAACAACAAAACATATGACAGTGATGTACTCAAGATGCTTGACAAAACATGAACACTGAGCTACGGCTAAATCACACCAGAGCAGGTTCAAACAAGCATGGCAAAAGTGCAAAAGATATCAGCTTCACAGACTTGGTAAAATACTAGCATGCCAGAAATAACATCAGGAAGCCATGTTTAGAGCAAGCACACAACATGCTACAAGAACATATCATAGCAAATCAAGGCATGACATGAATCTACTAAGTGCATAGAACAAAAATCCCTTACTGATCATGAGCCAAAAAGGCACAGAAGATATGATGGCACCTCTATAAACATAGCAAGTTTTTATTACCAGATTCAGACATCGCAGAAAAACAGAGCATGGCATTAACAGAATTATGAAGGCATCTTTGCGAGCTCGATTCACTCATCACAAGGCATTGCAAGACAAGATAAGTATCGAATCAGCAAGAAGACATGTTCATGAAACTAACCATGGCAAGAACAAGCTCATAGCATGCAAGGATCAACTACAACAACCTTGGCAAAATTGATCAACATGTAAACAATCTGCCAGGAACATTTTGTAGCAAAAGTAGAGCAAGATTGAGACATGCTAGGGCACTCCATAATTGCAAACAGGGGCATGGATGGATAGAGCACATCTATATGTCCAAAACATCCTTACTGAACATACTCAAAAGAAGCATGGATCTCACTGTAGCAACATGGATACATGGCATAAAAATATCAGCAGAGCAATGACTTGGTGAAATTGCTAGACATAACAGAAACAGATTCAACATGGCATCTTTACAAGCTTGTTTAACTCACTACCAGGCATTTCATGGCATGGAACAAATTCTAGCATGAAGTATACATGAAAAGGAAGCTTTCCATGTGCAAAACAACCACATAGCCTATTTGAACGAATATACACATAAAAGACAAAACAACAACATGATGTAAAATGACATGTTCATGAACTTTCTCAAATGCAGAAACAAATGCCACCACTGGATTGGTGGGATTTTTCTACTCCAAAAACATATATAATAAAAACATATATAATATGTTAGGGTTGCTGTAGAAAAATCATAACAAGTGCAATAAGTTAGAAACTGCCCTAAATGGAATATGACAGAACTGGCATTTTCCTTATTTGGAAACGTCCAGAAATGGACTTGCCCGAAATGGAAAACGGGGACTTGCCATAAATGGAAAACGCGGGGATAAGGAAAAAAATAGAAGGAAGAGGGCGCTGAGAGGCTGACTGGTGGGACCCTTCTGTCATAGAAACAGCGATCTGAGAAGAGAGAAAAAGGGGGCTTTAATAAACTGCCCTTGGGGGGATTCAATCCCTGTTCTGCTGGGTGGAAGAGACGGGTCGCTACCACTAGGCTAGCGTCAGTATGCTGGTTGGCAAGGGGCTCGGCTCTACTAGACTCAACCCAGGGCCATGGCTATCTTCTCCATACACGCACAGGGAAGACGGTGACGGCACCGGCGAGCGGCGACGCGTCTAGCGGAGCAGAGGAGCTCCGGCGGGTGCACGGGATTGAGAGGGGAGCACATGCGTGGAAAAGTGGTGTGGGTGCGCGTGTGCAGGCGAAGCTGCTGCGAGGGTGTGAGTGCGCGTGCGGCAGCTCGAGTACGAGCTTATGCTCGTCTCGGGTATGGCGGCGACAAGGCTGGGCGAGGCTGCTGCTCCTTGCGTTCGAGCGCACGCGTGCAGGATGGGGCGCGAGGCGACTGCAGCTAGGCGGGAACCGGAGTGAGGGCGAAGCGCGAGCAACTACGGCGTCTACTGTAACTTCACACAAAAAAATTCAGAGATCGCCGGAGCACTGCGAGCGCGGCGAAGACATGGATCGGGCGAGTCCTACAGGTGCTTACATGCCATGGGATGGATGGGAGAGGGAGGAGCGTTACCCAGCTCACCCTAGGACACGACGGGGTCGACGGAGACGTGCTGGAGGCGACGAGAGGGAGCTCTGAACTTGGAGAGGCTGCTGTCCGGGAAGCAGAGGAAGAAGACAGCGCCGTGGAGGTCGAACCCGAGGCCGTGTGGTCGCGTGCGTGGATGCAGGGGACGGAGAGGTACTTGGCGTTCCTCTCCAGAGTGGCTAAGGGGTCGGAGGCGCGGCGACGAGCTACTCCGAGCTCGAGCTCAAGCTCGGTCGGAGCATGGTGGGCAGGGCGACGGCGTGGCGTGGCTAGCCTTACCTGGCGGCGACGAGGGGAGGAGAGGAGGGGGATCGGTCGAGGAGGAACCCTAGGGAACCGGTGACATGATATATAGGGGCTAGGGACGCCGGACGGCCGTCAAATCACGCCCATGTCCGACGTGGACACGCTGGATGCACTGCCGTACAGGAGGACGAAGCTCCTGTACGCGTGGGCTGACTGGGCTGCGGTTGATGTGCTCTGTTGGGCTGCGGGAGAGGGGAAAAGGCCCAAGTTGCTGCACTAGGAGGGCTTCCCCCTTTAACTTAGTTCTATGAATTTAAATTCACAGCTGTAGAAAAGGGAAAAGTCCAGGGAGGTAGGAGAGGTATTTGGCAGAAATAAAAATAGCTCCAAGCTCCTGGAAATGGGTACTATTTAAATAAAATGGCTTGGGGATTTTTAGAGGCAGAAAAATAATTCAAGTTTGAATTAAATTCAAACTTGAACCATTTTTGAACCCAACCAAACCAAGTCCAAAGGAAGTGAAATTTGGCATAGAGGTTTATGACATGATGCAAGATTTATTGGGGAAAATTGAACATTTATGGCGGAGAACAAAATGGCACTTCCAACAAGAAAGAAAAGAGAAGAAGAGGTGGTGATGCATGGAGGTGGTCATGTATGGATCACACATGGGTCAAGCAACAATATAACATGCATGAAACACACAATGCACATGAAGAGGATGATGAAATGCAATCATGACAAGAAGCACAAATGCAACACTAAGATGAGGCCATGATGCAACATAAGATGACAAGTGCATAAAGAAGATGACAAGTAATGACAAGACAAAGCAATAAGTACAACCCAACAAACAAAACAAAAGAGACCAAAAAGGATTGAACCCAAATGGAATTGGATGAAGAACAAGGTTGGATACATTGTCAAATATGGAAGTTTACATCCGGGGTGTTACAACACTCCACCACTACAAGAGGATCTCGTCCCGAGATCTAGGACTGAAAGAACTCCAGATATTCGGAACGGAGGTGATCCTCAGCTCCCAGGTGGCTTCTCGGTCGGAATGGTGTGACCACTTCACTTTCAGGAATTTGATAGAGTTGTTGCGAGTCTTGCGCTCAGTTTCTTCAAGAATAGCAACGGGATGCTCATGATAAGACAAATCTTCTTGGAGATCAATCTCTTCGAAGTTGATGGTGCGCTCAGGAGTCTTGAAGCACTTGCGAAGCTGTGACACGTGAAACACATCGTGCACGTTTGCGAAGTTGGACGGAAGCTCAAGTTGGTGGGCGAGATCGCCTCTTTTGCCAATGATCTTGAAAGGACCCACGTATCTAGGGGCAAGCTTCCCTTTGATACCGAAGCGACGAGTGCCTTTCATTGGAGAGACGCGGAGGTAGACATGGTCTCCGATCTCGAAAGCCAAGTCACGGTGCTTGCTATAATAGTAACTCTTTTGACGCGATTGCGCGGCTTTGAGATTTTCACGGATGACTTTACACATTTCTTCAGCCTCTGTGATTAAGTCATTGCCAAGCAGTTGGCATTCACCAGTGTCTGACCAATTGAGAGGAGTACAACACTTTCTGCCATATAGAATCTCGAATGGGGCCTTGCCCAAACTCGCTTGGAAGCTGTTGTTGTAGGAGAACTCGGCATATGGGAGGCAATCTTCCCACTTCATACCGAAAGAGATGACACAAGCCCTGAGCATATCTTCAAGGATTTGATTGACTCGCTCGACTTGGCCACTAGTTTGAGGATGGAAAGCTGTGCTGAAGCGTATGTTGGTGCCCATGGCCTTCTGAAAGGAGTCCCAGAACTTAGAAGTGAAGATGCTTCCATGATCTGAAGAAATCAATTGTGGAACACCGTGCAAGGAGACAATCCTGGAGGTGTATAGCTCTGCCAGCTGAGCTGCTGTGATAGATTCTTTGATAGGAAGAAAATGAGCCACTTTAGTAAGCTTGTCGAGGACAACGAAGATAGCATCATTTCCACGCTTGGACTTAGGAAATCCAGTCACGAAGTCCATTTCGATATGATCAAACTTCCATTCTGGAATAGCAAGAGGTTGGAGGAGACCAGCTGGTCGTTGGTGTTCTGCTTTCACCCTTCTGCAGACGTCACATTCATTCACGAATTGAGCAATTTCTCGCTTCATTCGAGTCCACCAATACGACTGCTTGAGGTCATGGTACATCTTCGTACTTCCAGGATGAATGGAAAGAAGAGAATTGTGCGCTTCGTTCATTATGACCTTCCTTAGATCACCTTTAGGAACCACAATCCGGTCCTCGAAGAATAAAGTGTCTTTCTCAACAATGCGATAGCACTTGTATTTGGAAAGACCCTTGGCAATCCCATGTTTCACCTTTTTCACCATGGCATCAAGAAGTTGTGCCTCACGAATTTGATCTTCCAAAGTAGGAGAGACTAGGAGGTTGGCAAGAAAGCCTTGAGGAACAACTTAGAGATTGAGTTTGCGGAAAGCTTCACAAAGGTCCGGTTGGAAGGGCTTGAGAATTAAGCTGTTGCAGTAAGCCTTCCTGGTCAAAGCATGTGCAATGACGTTGGCCTATGCCTTTTTCCCTTGGGTTTTCGCGAGCCCGAGGGTCATCTTTATTTTAACCCCCGGGCCAGTGCTCCTTCGAGTGCTGGTCCAAACTGGCTCAACCTGGAAAAATAAAGATGA